>NC_037672.1:56343337-56597409 GCF_003255815.1 Theropithecus gelada
CTGGAATACAAGAAAGCAATTTCAGAATTGCTAACCTATACCACAGCATAGAGACACAAAAAACCCTCCAAAAAATCAATGAATCCAGGAGTTGGTTTTTTGAAAAGGTCAACAAAATTGACAGACCACTAGCAAGACTAATAAAGAAGAAAAGAGAGAAGAATCAAATCGACGCAATTAAAAATGAAAAAGGGGATATCACCACCGACCCCACAGAAATACAAACTACCATCAGAGAATACTATAAACACCTCTACGCAAATAAACTAGAAAATCTAGAAGAAATGGATAATTTCCTGGACACTTACACTCTTCCAAGACTAAACCAGGAAGAAGGTGAATCCCTGAATAGACCAATAGCAGGCTCTGAAATCGAGGCAACAATTAATAGCCTACCAACCAAAAAAAGTCCAGGACCAGATGGATTCACAGCTGAATTCTACCAGAGGTACAAGGAGGAGTTGGTACCATTCCTTCTGAAACTATTCCAATCAATAGAAAAAGAGGGAATCCTCCCTAACTCATTTTATGAGGCCAACATCATCCTGATACCAAAGCCTGGCAGAGATACAACAAAAAAAGAGAATTTTAGACCAATATCCCTGATGAACATCGATGCAAAAATCCTCAATAAAATACTGGCAAACCGGATTCAGCAACACATCAAAAAGCTTATCCACCATGATCAAGTGGGCTTCATCCCTGGGATGCAAGGCTGGTTCAACATTCGCAAATCAATAAACATAATCCAGCATATAAACAGAACCAAAGACAAGAACCACATGATTATCTCAATAGATGCAGAAAAGGCTTTTGACAAAATTCAACAGCCCTTCATGCTAAAAACGCTCAATAAATTCGGTACTGATGAGTTCTATCTTTAAAATCTGTATTGTGTTTCTCTTTTGGCTGGAGATGACAAAACTCAGTCTTTTTGCCTTAGGTCAAATGCTTAGGCATCAGGCAGAGAAACACTTCATTTAAAGCTATAATTTAGGAACGGAAGATCACTCCTGTAACTTTCAAAATAACCCACTCAATTCTGCAAATTTTTATTTTCAGGTGGTATCTTCCCTTGTTAAAGTTAGTATTTTTAAAAGTTGAAAATTAGCATAAAATAATGCAGTATCTTCCCTAATAAAAATCTTGCCCTCATTTCCCCCAAATTATTTCCTTAGTGTATTTTTGAATCAGTATTTCAGAAAATGTTTTTATGTTTTCTCTATCTGTTTTACATTGGAAAAACTACATGAGCAATGTAAGGTATATTTCAATTGAGATATGTTTTCTCTCCAGAGGAAAAATTCAATCCTGAGGTCATATATCTGCAAACTTCAAAAATCTGAATCTGTTAATTACCTAAGAATTAGAAAAAAAAATATGGTGCTGAAAATGCAAAAGAGATATAAAAATGTCCATGGATTTATGCACATCAACTGAAACAAACAGAATCATTGTCCTCAAAGAGTCCACATACCAGTAAATAAAAAGGTAAATAATAGTGCACACTTATAGTTCTAGCTATTCAAGAGGCTGAGACAGGAGGATCCTTGTGTCCAGTATGTTAAGACTGTAGTGAGCCATGATCACACCACTGCACTTCAGCTTGGGTGACAGAATAAAACCCTGTCTCTAAAAAAAAATAAAATAAAATAATAAAATATTTTTAAAAGACAAATAAATAGAGGAAAGTGATCAGTGATCCAACAGAAGGTCCAATGTGTCTATCTGCAGATCTCTGGAAGCATTGTCCTTCAGTTCATGCAAATTCAACCATCCAAGCTCAAGTCCCACTTCTGCTATACAGCTTCGTTTTAAAATCTCAGTTCTTATTGATTTAGCTTTCCATTAATTTCCTGAACAATTAGAATCTACCAAATTTAGTCCTTTATTAAATGTGCTGTTTATATATCCAGTTTTCTAACCGTGTGTTTTACCTACTTTATTACATTTCTAAGTTCCATATGGGTAAAAAAAAAAAAAAAAAAAAAAAAAAAAGGCTTGGATCCCATTCCAAGAGAGCCAAATAGGAACAGCTCCAGTCTGAAGCTCCCAGCATGACTGATGCAGAAGACGGGTGATTTCTTCATTTCCAACTAAGGTACCCGGTTCATCTCATTGGGACTCGTTGGACAGTGGGTGCAGCCCACAGAGGGCGAGCCGAAGCAGAGTGGGGCATTGCCTCACCCGGGAAGTGCAAGGGGTTGGAGGATTTCCCTTTCCTAGCCAAGGGAAGCCGTGACAGACCATACCTGGAAAAATGGGACACTTCTGCCCAAATAATGTGCTTTTCCCATGGTCTTCACAATTGGCAGACCAGAAGATCTTCCCCCGTGCCTAGCTTGGTGGGTCCCAAACCCACGGAACCTTGCTCATTGCTAGCGCAGCAGTATGAGATCAACCTGCAAGGCTGTAGCCTGGTTGAAGGAGAGGCATCTGCCATTGCTGAGGCTTGAGTAGGTAAAAAAAGTGGCCAGGAAGCTCAAACTGGGCGGAGCCCACCACAGCTCAGCAAGGTATACTGTGTCTATAGACTCCACCTTTGTGGGCAGGGCATAGCTGAACAAAAGGCAGCAGAAATTTCTGCAGACGTAAACGTCCCCGTCTAACAGCTCTGAAGAAAGCAGTAGTTCTTCCAGCATGGCATTTGAGCTCTGAGAATAGACAGACTGCCTCCCCAAGTGGGTCCCTGATCCTCGTGTATCCTAACTGGGAGACACCTCCCAGTAGGGGCCAACTGACACCTCATAGAAGTGGGTGCCCCTCTGAGATAAAGTTCCAGAGGAAGGATGAGGCAGAAAACTTTGCTCTTATGCAATATTTGCTGTTCTGCAGTCTCCACTGGTGATACTCAGGCAAACAGGGTCTGGAGTGGACCTCCAGCAAACTCCAACAGACCTGCAGCTGAGGGACCTGTCTGCTAGGCAGAAAATGAACAAACAGAATAGCATCAACATCAATGAAAAGGACATCTACACCAAAACCCTATCTGTAGGTACCAATATCTAAGACCAAAGGTAGATAAAACCACAAAGATAGGGAGAAATCAGGGCAAAAAGCTGAAAATTCTAAAAACCAGAGTACCTCTTCTCCTCTAAAGGATTGCAGCTCCTCGCCAGCAATGGAACAAAGTTGGATGGAGAATGACTTTGACGGGTTAACAGAACTAGGCTTTAGAAGATTGGTAATAACAATCTTCTCTCAGCTAAAGGAGCATATTCTAACCCATCACAAGCAGAAGCTAAAAACCTTGAAAGAAGGTTAGACAAAGGGCTAACTAGAACAAACAGTGTAGAGAAGACCTTAAATGACCTGATGGAGCTGAAAACCATGGCATGAGAACTTTGTGATGCATGCACAAGCTTCAGTAGCCAATTTGATCAAGTGGAAGAAAGCGTATCAGTGATTGAAGATCAAATTAATAAACTAAAGTGAGAAGACAAGTTTAGAGAAAAAAACAGTAAAGAGAAACAACGCCTCCAAGAAATATGGGACTATGTGAAAAGACCACATCTACATTTGACTGGCGTACCTGAAAGTGACAGGGAGAATGGAACCAAGTTGCAAAACACTCTTCAGAATATTATCCAAGAGAACTTCCCCAACCTAGCAAGGCAGGCCAACATTCAAATTCAGGAAATACAGAGAACACCACAAAGATCCTCCTCAAGAAGAGAGACCCTAAGAAACATAATCGTCAGATTCACCAAGGTTGAAATGAAGGAAAAAATGTTAAGGGCGGCCAGAGAGAAAGGTCTGGTTACTCATGAAGGGAAGCCCATCAGACTAACATCAGATCTCTCAGCAGAAACCCTACAACCCAGAAGAGAGTGGGGGCTGATATTCAACATTTTTAAAGAAAAGAATTTTCAACCCAGAATTTCATATCCAGCCAAACTAAGCTTCATAAGTGAAGGGGAAATAAAATCCTTTATAGACAAGCAGATTCTGAGAGATTTTGTCACCACCTAGCCTGCCTTACAAGAGCTCCTGAAAGAAGCACTAAACATGGAAAGGAACAACTGGTACCAGCCACTGCAAAAACATGCTAAATTGTAAAGACTATCAATGCTATGAAGAAACCGCATCAATTAACAGGCAAAATAACCAGCTAACATCATAATGACAGGATCAGATAGACACATCACAATATTCACCTTAAATGTAAATGGACTGAATGCCCCAATTAAAAGACACTGACTGGTAAATAGGATAAAGAGTCAAGACCCATCAGTGTGTTGTATTCAGAAGATCCGTCTCACATGCAGCGACACACATAGGCTCAAAATAATGAGATGGAGGAAGATCTACCAAGCAAATGGAAAGCAAAAAAAAAAACAGGGGTTGCAATCCTAGTCTCTGATAAAACAGACTTTAAACCAACAAAGATCAAAAGAAACCAAGAAGGCCATTACATAATGGTAAACGGATCAATTCAACAAGAAGAGCTATCTATCCTAAATATATATGCACCCAATACAGGAGCACCCAGATTCATAAAGCAAGTCCTTAGAGACCTACCAAGAGACTTAGACTCCCACACAATAATAATGGGAGACTTTAACACTCCACTGTCAATATTAGAGCAATGAGACAGAAGGTTAACAAGGATATCCAGGACTTGAACTCAGCTCTGTACCAAGCAGACCTAATAGACATCTACAGAACTCTCCACCCCAAATCAATAGAATATACATTCTTCTCAGCACCACATCGCACTTATTCTAAAACTGACCACATAATTGGAAGTAAAGCACTCCTCAGCAAATGTAAAAGAACAGAAATCACAACAAACTGTCTCTCAGACCACAGTGCAATCAAAGAACTCAGGATTAAGAAACTCACTCAAAACCGCACAACTACGTGGAAACCGAACAACCTGATCCTGAATGGCTACAGGGTAAATACCTAAATGAAAGCAGAAATAAAGATGTTCTTCGAAACCAATGAGAACAAAGACACAACGTACCAGAATCTCTGGGGCACATTTAAGGCAGTGTGTAGAGGGAAATTTATAGCACTAAATGCTCACAAGAGAAAGCAGGAAAGATCTAAAATCAACACGCTAACATCACAATTAAAAGAATTAGAGAGGCAAGGGCAAACAAATTCAAAAGTTAGCAGAAGGCAAGAAATAACTAACATCAGAGCAGAACTGAAGGAGATAGAGACACAAAAAAAAACCCTTCAAAAAAATCTATGAATTCAGGAGCTGGTTTTTCAAAAGATCAACAAAATTGATAGACCACTAGCAAGACTAATAAAGAAGAAAAGAGAGAAGAATCAAATGGATGCAATAAAAAATGATAAAGGGCATATCACCACCGATCCCACAGAAATACAAACTACCATCAGAAAATACTATAAACACCGCTATGCAAATAAACTAGAAAATCCAGAAGAAATTGATAAATTCCTGGACATATACACCCTCCCAAGACTAAACCAGGAAGAAGTTGAATCTCTGAATAGACCAATAACAGGCTCTGAAATTGAGGCAATAATTAATAGCCTACCAACCAAAAAAAGTCCAGGACCAGACAGATTCATAGCCGAATTCTACCAGAGGTACAAAGAGGACCTGGTACCATTCCTTCTGAAACTATTCCAATCAATAGAAAAAGAGGGAATCCTCCCTAACTCATTTTATGAGGCCAACATCATCCTGATACCAAAGCCTGGCAAGGACACAACAACAAAAGAGAATTTTAGACCAATATCCCTGTTGAACATTGATGCGAAAATCCTTAGTAAAAAACTGGCAAACTGAATCCAGCAGAACATCAAAAAGCTTATCCACTACAATCAAGTCAGCTTCATCCCTGGGATGCAAGGCTGGTTCAACATATGCAAATCAATAAACATAATCCATCACATAAACAGAACCAATGACAAAAACCACATGATTATCTCAATAGATACAGAAAAGGCCTTCAACAAAATTCAACAGCACTTCATGCTAAAAACTCTCAATAAACTAGGTATTGATGGGACGTATCTCAAAATAATAAGAGCTATTTATGACAAACCCAAAGCCAATATCATACTGAATGGGCAAAAATTTGAAGCATTCCCTTTGAAAACTGGCACAAGACAAGGATGGCCTCTCTCACCACTCCTATTCAACACAGTGTTGGAAGTTCTGATCAGGAAAATCAGGCAAGATAAAGAAATAAAGGGTATTCAATTAGGAAAAGAGGAAGTTAAATTGTCCCTGTATGCAGATGACATGATTCTATGTTTAGAAAACCCCATCTTCTAAGCCCAAAATCTCCTTAAGCTGATAAGGAACTTCAGCAACATCTCAGGGTACAAAATCTATGTGTAAAAATCACAAGCATTCCTATACACCAATAACAGACAAACAGAGAGCCAAATCATGAGTGAATTCCTATTCACAATTACTACAAAGAGAATAAAATACCTAGGAATCCAACTTACAAGGGATGTGAAGGACCTCTTCAAGGAGAATTACAAACCACTGCCCAAAGAAATAAAAGAGGACACAAACAAATGGAAGAACATTACATGCTCATGGATAGGAAGAATCAATATCATGAAAATGGGCATACTGCCCAAGGTAATTTATAGATTCAATGCCATCCCCATCAAGCTACCAATGACTTTCTTCACAGAACTGGAAAAAACTACCTTAAAGTTCATATGGAACCAAAAAAAGAGCCCGCATTGCCAGGACAATCTTAAGCAAAAAGAACAAAGGTGGAGGCATCACACTATCTGACTTCAAACTATACTACAAGGCTAGTGTAACCAAAATAACATGGTATTGGCACTAAAACAGAGATATAGACCAATGGAACAGAACAGAGGCCTCAGAAATAATACCACACATCTACAACCATCTGATCTTTGACACACCTGACAAAAACAAGAAATGGGGAAAGGATTCCCTATTTAATAAATGGTGCTGGGAAAACTGGCTAGCCATAGGTAGAAAGCTGAAACTGGATCCCTTCCTTACACCTTACACAAAAATTAATTCAAGATGGATTAAAGACTTAAATGTTAGACCTAAAACCGAAAAAAAACCTAGGCAATATCATTCAGGACATAGACATGGGCAAAGACTTCATGACTAAAACACCAAAAGCAATAGCAACAAAAGCCAAAATAGACAAATGAGGTCTAATTAAACAAAGAGCTTCTGAATGGCAAAAGAAACTACCATCAGAGTGAACAGGCAACCTACAGAATGGGAGAAAAGTTTTGCAATCTACCCATCTGACAAAGGGCTAATATCCAAATTCTACAAAGAACCTAAACAAATTTATAAGAAAAAAACAAACAACCCCATCAAAAAGTGGGCAAAGAATATGAACAGACACTTCTCAAAAGAAGATATTTATGCAGCCACTAGACACATGAAAAAATGCTCATCATCACTGGTCATCACAGAAATGCAAATCAAAACCACAATGAGATACCATCTCACACCAGTTAGAATGGTGATCATCAAAAAGTCAGGAAACAACAGATGCTGCAGAGGATGTGGAGAAATATGAGTGCATTTACACTGTTGGTGGGAGTGTAAATTAGTTCAACCATTGTGGAAGACAGTGTGGCGATTCCTCGAGGATCTAGAACTAGCAATACCATTTGACCCAGCCATCCCATTACTGGGTATATATCCAAAGGATTATAAATCATGCTACTATAAAGACACATGCACACATATGTTTATTGTGGCACTATTCACAATAGCAAAGACTTGGAACCAACCCAAATGTCCATCAGTGATAGACTGGATTAAGAAAATGTGGTAAATACACACCATGAAATACTATGCAGACATAAAAAAGGATGAGTTCATATCTTTGCAGCAACATGGATGAAGCTGGAGACCATCATTCTCAGCAAACTATCACAAGGAGAGAAAACCAAACACCACATGTTCTCACTAATAGGTGGGAACTGAACAATGAGAACACTTGGACACAGGGTGGGGAACATCACACACCAGGGCCTGTGGGGGTGGGAGGCTGGGGGAGGGATAACATTAGGAGAAATACCTAATGTAAATGACGAGTGGATGGGTGCAGCAAACCAACATGGCACATGTATACCTATGTAACAAACCTGCACGTTGTGCACATATACCTAGAACTTAAAGTATCATAATAATAAAAAAGTCTTATGAGTTCCCATATTCCACTCTGAGGCCATGAGCACTCCACATCTGAGATGATTCATAGTTATTGCTTAATTTATACGCATCATGTGATATAATTATAACAACATATTTTGCTTAGTTAATCCTGACTAAAATAAATTACCTTAAAAGTTATAAGAAGGAAATCTGGAACAAGAAAAACATTTTGGTAAACACTTATACAGTCCTCACTCTGAATATCCCTAGTTGTTTTGATGAGTTGGCACTTATTAGGATAGTACTATTACCATTTAGTTAATAATCTGTATTCTCAGTAATAAAGTTTTCAAATTATTTTCCAAGGATATATTTCACCACTGATTAATACATATTTATTCCCTTGTAGAGCCATGTCATTGCAATGAATACCAGGGAACACCAGACTTCTCGGTTTCCAGCACTATAGAAATCTGGGCTTTCATAAGCATCTGGATGAGTACTGCCCCATAGGAATATAATAGAAACCACATTTAAAATTTTCTAATATCTACATTAAAAAAGTAAAAAGAAATGGCTGAAATTAATCTTAATAACATATTTTAAACCCAACACACTCAAAATATATCATTTCAACATGTAAACATACTTTAAAATATTAGGGAAAATTTTATATTGTTTTTTTCATACTATGTCTTAAAAATCTAGTGTGTATTTTACATTTCCAGTACATCTCAATTTGGATGCTAAATTTTATCACAAATACTTAATTGGTATTAGGCTTCATAAAATTTACAGTTTAAAAAGTAGATCTCCAGAGGTGAGTTGTTCCCTAAAAAAGCTTAAATTTTTTTCCAACAATTAAAAATAGTACCAATTATTAAACTTAAATATCCATTCATTAAAATTAAAGTTAGAAACTTAAATTAAAAGCTCTGTTCCTCATTCATACTAACCTCAATGCATATGATCATTAGCTGTGACTACCACAGGGAACAGCATAGACCTAGATGAATCTCTATACACACTTCTTCTTCAGCAGTCATCTTTAAGCCAACTGTTTCTTTGTCTTATTCTGGTTTGTTCTTCGTTGTTTAATGGTTCCCTCCTCTAAGAGGTGATAATGAAAGATAGTCATAGTAGCTAATATTCTAGGAGCCAATCCTGGCCTCAACCAAAGCTGCAGGCTAGGTAGGAGCTCTCTTCATTTGAACCTCTGGAGAATATTCTTAATTTTTCATAGCTTCAAATATTTAGACCTTGAATCATCACCAAAGACAAGTGGAAAACAGGAAATGAAATGGCGATAAAGGCTTTCTAGTTTTCGTCTAGTATTTCTCTCCCACTTAAAGCCATGTGAATGCTTGCTAGTGACAGTATATGCTATCTTCTGAATGATTTTAAAGCAGAGAATTTCATTAACATTGAAATCAAATAGGAAGATTGTTTACAAAACTAGAGGCTTGAAATTCCAATATGAACTAAACCTATCATCAATGCCCTTTTTAGACCAGTCACTTAGAAGGTCATACATTTATTTTAGCAATGTTGCCATTACCAAATACATATTTATATATTCTTTCAAATATTGGTATATGTTCTCACTCTAAAACAATATATATAATTTAAGTTTGAAGACATTCTAAGCAAGGTCTAATGAAAGTAATAACCCCTTAGTAATAACTACTAAGCAAACAACAACAAGCTCATTATAAATAAGAATAAGCTGTGGAATAAGTGTGAGGAGCTTAACTGTAAGGTTTCTTCTCTGATCTCATGGATGGCACTAGTTTATATAGTGAAATTCTAAGTTGTCTGAAGCAAATAAAAGAAAAAATAAATGTATGACAATATTTGAAAATACGTTCTTAATTTGTTCCTTTGCTTTTAGAGGGAACTTTCATTTTCTTATAAGTGTGGATAAGTGCTTATTGATTATTAAGGCTACATTTAATTTACTAATACAGGGATCATAAAAGATGGTGAAATTTTTCAAAAATATTCTTGAAGTTTAGTGTAGAGAAGGCTTACACTTCTAACATTGAGCAATCTGTTAGAATGTAGATTCCTGGGATCAATTCCCCACAATTCTAATTCTTCTCTAGGTTTTGGGAGAGAAAGACTGTCTTTGGTCTCTTCACTTCCTTGTGGCTAAGACAACTACACAGGCTTATGGATTTCCCCATTTGGGGTGGCGAGTTAGGGCTGTTCAGCATGAGGCTGAGCTCACAAATAGGGCACAGGTCACTCTCTTCTAGGGCTCTCTTCCTTTTTCCATTAACATAATTGAAAAATTTAGAATACCAAAGTAAGTAGGTCACAGAGAAGATAGCAACACAACTATTCAGTCTGCTTTCTCTCTAGTGTTGGCTTAAAGGAGCAAGGAAAGCACACACAAAACTAGTGTGGCCAAGCGCAGCCCACTACTCCACAAGCCACATCACAATTTGATGTTAGAGGCCAACCCATGTATAAAAGATAGCCATTATTTTACTGTGTCCTTAATTCCCCTGTAGTAGGTGTCTGGATGAGATTCAAGATATTAGTCACCTTTGACACAGTATCACAAATTCTTCGCAAACAAGTATTTTGTTTCCTCACAAAAATCTCCTGGTTCTTGTTACCAAAGAAAAGAAAATAAACTATTAGCTTGTGCATTTATTTTACTTGCATAAAGGACTCTATACTTTTTATTAACCAACTTAAGAGAAAAAGGAACTCAACCATAATTACCTCTTGTTTTATTTAGAATAGAAACTTAAAAGATGGAGAAGGAAATTGAACACTGAGGGAGATCCAAACCTGGCAAAACTGCCATGTGTTCAAAGGCTGTTGCAACAGTATAACTAAAAAATTAGGGACATGATGCTGCACTTCTTTTTCTTTTTTTTTTTTTTTTTCAGACTGAGTTTTGCTCTTGTCGCCTAGACTGGAGTGTAATGGGCGTGATCTTGGCTCACTGCAACCTCTGCCTCCCGGATTCAAGCAATTCTCCTGCCTCATTCTCCCATGTAGCTAGGATTACAGGCATGTACCACCATGTTTTGCATTTTTAGTAGAAAGGTGATTTTACCAGGTTGGTCAGGCTGGTCTTGAACTCCTGACCTCAGGTGATCCACCTACCTCAGCCTCCCAAAGTGCTGGGATTACAGGCAGGAGCCACTATGCCTGGCCGGTGCTGAATTTCTTAATTTAACATAGAAGAACTGATTTTGCAGATACACATTTTTAATGTTAACAATTAGTAGCAGTGGACAACAAGATACCATATTTTGCATTTACATAATTATTTCAAAGTGACTTCTCTCACAATTAATCTTTACAAAATTTCTGAGAAATAAATATTATTTTCTAGATGCTGAATTTAAAGCTCACAGCAGTTGTTTTCCCAGTGTTACACAGAGCATTTTGACAGAACTGAAACATGAAACCTTATCTCTAGGTCTCACCAAAGCACATGATTTCGTACCTTGATTGCGCTTGTCAGGAATAGACAGGGCATGGTGGGATTTATTCACCAACATCTGTGACTAATAAGCTCCGTTGGTTAGGATATGTCCAATCCTTTCTTCCTTACTACTTCTGTTAGTCACCAAGTTTAATCATTCTAACCGTTTCATATTTCCTGATTCCATTCCTTCCTCTTTATCAACAGCGTACAAATTCACACGAAACTCTGGGACATTTGCCAAATATCTAATATTCTCATAACACGGTTTTGCATGTGGGTTCCCTTTGCCCAAAATGACGTCCTTCCTTGTTCACTTGTAAAAGTCACAAAATGACTTCTTTTTTTGTTCATTCCTAAATTTCATACTCATTTCTCTACATTTTGTTGGCAGGACTTTTCTCAGGAAGGACAGACTTTCACCAAAACACATTTGGGTAATATTAATTTCCCAAAAGGTTTTTGACTTGTCACCAAAGTATGTGTGCTAGTGTCTGTAGTTAGACATCTACAAAACTTGTGTGAAAATGTGGTGCAAACCATGAACTATGGGGCACCTAAGGCTGTGCCTTTTTTATTATTACAACTTAATATACCCTGGATCTTGCTACATGTTAATCTTCACATTGTTGCATGGCCATTTTTATCAGTATGTTGTTGAACTTCATGGTTGTGATATGAAACCTGTCCAATGTGATGTGACATATATTTGTGGTCAAAAGGTGATCTATATACATCATGCAAAAGGTTAAAATTTTCTCAAAATCCAGAGGAGAAATATACTTCTTCAAGAGAAGGGTTGTTTGCTGTTGGTTATGAAAAGTAAACAAATAAACATTCCCACCATAGCAAGGATTCCTGTGCACATATTCACAGTAATTGTGATAGACCTATTTCTGCTGAAAGCCCTGTCCTATGGTAAAAGTCACAAGCTGTTCCTGTTTTACAAATGCTAAGCCTGAAAGGCATATGCAACCAAAAGCTCTCCCAGATTTCGGCAGGAAAAGGGTGAAAATGCCATATTAATGACTCTCCTATTAAATCTCAGTAAATAAACACCAATGGTATCTTCCCTTTCATGGTTCCTGGTAACTCTAAACATGCACTCTTCATAAGCCAAGAAGTTACAAAAATGTTGGCATTTGTATAAAAGAAAAGAGAACTTTGTAACCACTAATTGTGACTAATAGAGGAAAAGTCCTTCACTGAAAGAAAGAGTTCGCTATTCTATTTAAGATAAAAGATGAAAATCTCATGACAAGGATAAGAGTAGGCTAGCTACTTCACATGTTCTCTAGGGTTTGGGGAGCTACAGAGTCAAAATTAGACACAAACAAATTCTATACAATATGTGGTACTATAAAAAGATTAAAATTTTCTTTCACTATCCAAGAGAAATAATGCTGTCAGTCATAAATTACAGCTAAGGAGAAACAGCTAAGCACTGAATCATTCTCATGCCTGTCTACTTCTATCTAGGCATCAGAAAAAGCTTTTAACGCCTGCCATGCTATAGAGTATTACATTCTGATACATTGTTAAAAATAGACACACTACTATTAACCAATCTCCCCTATATCCTGTAATTTCTGATTAATAATAATAATTTTTTTGTGGGCCAGGCCCAGTGGCTCACGCCTGTAATCCCAGCACTTTGGGAGGCCAAGACGGGCGGATCACGAGGTCAGGAGATTGAGACTCATCCTGGCTCACACGGTGAAACCCCGTCCCTACTAAAAATACAGAAAAATTAGCCGGGCGTGGTGGAGGCCGCCTGTAGTCCCAGCTAGAGGCTGAGACAGGAGAATCGCGTGAACCCGGGAGGCGGAGCTTGCAGTGAGCCGAGGTCGCACCACTGCATTCCAGCCTGGGGGTCAGAGCCAGACTCTGTCTCAGAAAAAAATCAAAAAATAAATAAAAAATGCTGTACTTCTGTACTTACTTGACTTGGCCTACTGCTCTCCTTTCCAGCATCTACTAGCCGCTCTCTTCCTTCTGACCCTTTACCTCTTACCTGAAACCCGGAAACAAATCAAGGAAAGAAAGAAGTGTAAAGATACTGTTCATACTCGGTCATTTATAGGTCATGTCTTTCAGGAAGACAAAATGGTTTGTAAAAGTGGAGGGTCATTTTTGGCTCAGGTCACTCTTTGTTTTGTTTGTTTGGTTTTGGTTTTGTTTTGTTTTGTTTTTGAGATGGAGTCTCACACTAGCCCCTGGGCTGGACCTCGGTTCACTGCAACCTCTTCCTCCCGGGTTCATGCCATTCTCCTGCCTCAGCCTCTTGAGCTGGGATTACAGGCGCATACCACCACACCTGGCTAATTTTTTTTTTGTATTTTTAGTAGAGACGGAGTTTCACTGTGTTGGCCAGACTGGACTGGAACTCCTGACATTGTGATCTGCCCGCCTGGGCCTCCGAAAGTGCTGGGATTACAGGCATGAGCCACCACGCCCGGCCAGTTCACTCCTTTTCTTGAGACTTTTCATGCAGTTTTGTCTTTTATTCAGTTACAGAAACTTGAAAGAAGGCTATTTTCTGTTATTTTACTTCCTACATGACAAGACTTTTTTTTTTTTTTTTTTTTTTTTTTGAGACGGAGTCCCGCTCTGTGACCAGGCTGGAGTGCAATGGCGCGATCTCAGCTCACTGCAACCTCCACCTCCTGGGTTCAAGCGATTCTCCTGCCTCAGCCTCCAAGTAGCTGAGACTACAGGTGCCACCATGCCTAGCTGATTTTTGTATTTTCAGTAGAGACAGGGTTTCAACATGTTGGCCAGGATGCTCTGGATCTCTTTACCTCCTGATCCACCTGCCTTGGCCAATATTAAAGATATTAAAAGAGTAAAAAAAATAAAAAATGTATAATAATGTTACATACAACACAGGAACAGAAAACCAAACCCTGTATGTTCTCACTCATAAGTGGGTGTTGAACAATGAGAACACATGGACACAGAGAGGGGAACAACACACACTGTTGGGGTATGGGATGTGAGGGGAGGGAATTTAGAGGATGGGTCAGCAGGTGCAGCAAATCACCATGGTACATGTATACCTACGCAACAAACCTGCACGTTCTGCACATGCATACCATTTTTTTTAGAAGAAATAAAGAAAAAAAAGAAAACATGATAGAAATATGAAACTTCATTTTCATCTCAATAACAAAGCAAGTATCAAAATCAGTCTATTAAAAAATACAACCTTGATTTGTAGACGACTCACTTAAGTATGTAAATATTCAGGTCAACATGAACTCATCATAGTTTTCTTTGTAGGTGAAAGCATAAAACTCTTTCATGATGAGAAAGAGAAGAAAAGTAACTTTGGAAACAAAGCATTTTGACTCTATCTTCTAAGGCTAAATATTGTACTTTTGTTAGTAAATATTTTTCACAGAGGTATGGATTAACAATTCTAAAAGTACTTTATATGTATGGAAGATTTAAGCAAATAAGTAAATAGACTGTAGGAAAAAGGAGATACATTCTTTTGCGAATGAGCACAAGTAAATCCAGATTTTTGGTTTCTAAAGTCCATTCTTTAATAACAGAAATCTGGTGTCCTTAGAAAATCATTGACTCATGGGCTGGATCAAATGGAGTACAAGAAGAGCATAGAACGTCTTGTTTGTAGTACCAGAAAATACGAATATTCAAAAATGATGGTGATATGAAGGACACAGGAGCCAACTTAAAGGGCTTCCAATGGTCAAATGCGGACAATTTGAGCAACAAAATAAATATCAATTGTAATGGTGTATAACCCATAGAACGAAACAGATACTCATGAGTCCATACTGATATACATAAATAATTGAAGGTAAGTAAGTGGTGGGTAAGGGAAAACTTTCTTGTAGAAGAGTTTTAACTAATAATGGTAGAAAGAATGATGAAGATTGAAAATCGCTATTTGGCAAACACCATAGTGACAACTGTTTCAGCAAGAACGATCAATGAGTACAAAATTCATAGCTGGAAGTATGATAGAAAAAACTGGTCATTTACACAGCATCTCTCCACATAATGCTTATTAGTTACAGAAAGTAAACTAGCAACTTTACAGTAGAGAAACCTGGCCAGCCTGGAATGAAGAATTGGAGTTAATATCAGTAGTATTTAGACAAATTGACATCATGTGCTTCCTGATATGATGCACTGAGAAGGGGATAACACTAATTCTATGGTACTCTTGCCAAAAACGCCCAACCTGACTTTTATTACCAAAACACAAAGTGAGAGACATTCTCCAAAATACCTGGTCACTAGACTTCAAAAGTGTCAAGATCTCGTAAGACACGAAAAGACTACCCAGACTGGAGGAAACTAAGAGACATGACAAGTAAATGTTGTATATGATTTCTGTTTGTCTCTTGCTCTAGAAAAAGGACATTGGTGGGATAATTGATGAAATTTGAATAACAACTATAGATTAGTTAATAGTATTTTATCAGTGTTAATTTTCTGGTTTGATAACTCTAAAATGCTAACATTTAGAAAAGGTTATATGGGAATACAGTTTGCAATTTTTATGTTTCAAATTATTTTGAAATAAAAAGTTAAAAAATAAAATATGGATTTTGAAATGTCCTGTGACACTGAATAGTGACTCTCTTTGATAGTAAATCTCAGTAGCAATAAGTATCATTTGTATCATAAAATGTTTTCAGCTATGTTACCTACTTTGACAATTATCCTCACTTAAAAAAAATATTTTAAGGGACCTGGCGCTGTTACTGAATGTTAGAGCAGATTGACTCTTTAAATATAGGCTTTTTTGAATCCATTATCAAAGTAATATTTATCAAACTGGCTGCTTATCTAGTTTTACATTTCTAAACAAGCTTTATGAGGATAGGAGCAGAAAGGAGGAGCTAATAATAATTATACAACAGTTCAGTTAAGCAGTTTTGAACAATTAAAGTGAAATATTTAGTTCATGGCTTTGGAATCCAAAAGAAACAAAGATACTGACCAGTGTAGCATATCCTAGAAACGTGTAACTGAAGAAGAATGAGGGCCAATAAACACCATGACCAGTAATAATAAGAAGAAGGAATAGAGGAAGAAAAAGATCATAAGAAAGTTTGGTCCTTAAAGGAAACTGATATGACAAGGTTCTAGGGTAATAAAGAGAAAAGGCAAAGAACAGAAGAAGGAAGGAAGGGAGGGAAGAAGAGAGGAGGGAAGAGTGAGGAAATATGGGAGGGAGGAGGGAATGGCAAGGAAGAGAGAGAGGAAATAAAAAGAACCAAAATGGAAGAAAGAGAAAAGACAAAACAGTGGTTAGAAAAAGAATAGAAACAAGACATTTAACTTCAAAAAGTAATGGACCTATCACTTTGAATTAGAATAAAAGTAAATAAGCTGGTGATGTGGTCCCTCACTCACAGCTGTCACCTGCTCAGTATAGTTTCAAATTCATTAGAATTCAGAACATGAAGCAGCTGAAACTTCTAAGGGAACTTGAGGCTAATTCTATGAGATAGCACTCCAAACACCCAGAGGCATTAGAGGTTCTCGTCACAAGACACTTGGTTGACAGTACTCTGGCCAGAGCCTTCCTTGGACTAAGAAACAAGTATAGATTCAGGGCAACAACCTAGATTAAAAACCGTCATTCCAAGTCCCCAGGAAGTACCTAGTGCACACAGAACCCCTCTTGGGACTCCTACTCAGCATAATTGCTCCCTCCAGCCTGGTTTCCACACAGCCGTGTGTGTTTGTGAGTGTGTGTGTGTATGTGTTTTAAACAGACCCAAGGTGATTTCTGGATAATGTCTAAGTTGAAATAGAGCCTAGCTGATTTACTAATAAAAATAACTGAAAAAGTACAAGAACAGTAACTGGCAATTAATACCAGAATAGAATAGTTTCTGTAACTTATTTTTATAATCATACTTCTGAATTGGTATTTAAAGTTAAACACAAAAATTAGCAGAGGAAATGAGAGAGAACAAAACTATTATTTTCTTAAGGGCTTACTTTAAATGGAAGAATGTACCACATTAGTCATCAATAAGCTAAAAAATTATGAACTAAAACCAATCATTAATTATGAAAAAGTTATCAACTTAAAATGAGTCTAAGCAAGCATTATTTTTATGTGATTAATTACAAGACATTCGGTATTATGCACCATTTTGTCATAACTTCCAAGGGGACAAAAAAAGATAATAAAATAATCGATCAACCTAAAGTAACAAGTTTTGTATGAACACTTGTAAGTACCAATTGCAGGTAGAAAAAATATTCGATCTTGCTTAACAGGAGTGTAAAACTAAACAAATCTATTATATTAAGCAAAGGCAAATGGGAGTTTGCAGAAAGAAGCATTTGTGTTGGAATAAACATATGAAGATGAGAAAAATCTGAGATTTTGGGAACTATATTGAGTGGTCCCTGTGGGGAAAATTTTTATTAATAAATTCTACAAATATCAAGGCTTTTATAATGTCCAGTCATACAAGCTCTGTTTTGGGGAAAAATAAACAAATCTTTTTGATTCTATCAAATACCAGTTGGTGGCCACTAATTTACCACAAACAAAAAGTGCTAAATTCATAGACCTGCAAGAGGTAAATGCATCATTCTAACAAGAGCTGGGGCTAATTAAAACCTTCCCCAAAGCTCCCAAACAAATGTTCTATGACTCGACTGTTTAACTATAGCTCTTAACGGTCAGACAATAATGATGCTTCCCTGCCTCTTATTAAAATCAATTATGGCATAAAATTCAGTCTCTCAGAAGGGGTAAACTGGTTCATGTGTGAATGAATTCTAAAGAGAATTGTCTGTAATTTAACAATGGAATACCAGGAAATTGCAAAGCAAAGAACTACCAACTCAAGAAAAAACATCTAATATCTTTATTTCAAAGCAAAGCTCAGATTTAAGGCAAAATATAACCTGGTTCCTATGAACCAGAGGCCTCTGCTGACTGCCTCCAAGACTGTAAACACAGTTTTAATTGTTCTAGCTACAATTTATGGGTCAACATTGGTATCAGGAATCAATCTCTAATCTTGTAAACAATCACTAGGCCTGTTCCCTGACTACCTTGACAAAAAGCATCACCAACTGTAATTCAGCACACCTCAGGCTAATACAAAATATCACCAGTGATTTTATCACATTCTACCTTAACATGACATATATATTTATTCTCCCTCTCCCTCCCATTTCTGCCCTCTCCAGGCCCATGGCAATATGACCTTTGCATGTCATTTACTCTTGCTGAATAATTCTAGCATTTCACATTAATAATACAGCTCGTAAATGATGTCATACACTAATTGTTTGGCATTTCCATCAAATAGTTCAATATAATTTTATTTTACATAATGGCTATTTCTAAGAGATTAAGGAAATCTTCATTACATCAAACTAATAGAAAACAGCAGTAAAAACAGGCCACTATTATTATGGCTCTATATTTGGTCCAAGTGTTATTTGCTAAACAAATAAGTTCTAACCCTCACAAGCCACTAGGGTCCTATTCTTGCTTGGAAATATATATCAGAAGCACAGTCCCAAAAGGGACACCATTGAGCCATGAGCAAATGTTGGAAGGACATCTAAGTATTTAGTATTCTTTCTTTCGAGCTACAGAAGTAACCCAGTGTTTCTGAGACCACATCCTATATTTTTCAAAGCTTCCTGCAAAGGTATGTGGAGCAGCATCCTCTGGCACCCCACAGCTCAGATGCACAAAGAGCTCACCTTGCTCCAGATGAAGAGTCTGTCTCACCCAGCTGAGCCATGAGCTGCAGGGCCAACTTGCTCTATTTGACCTCTCCTGTTTTAGAAAGGAGTCCTTCTGAGTCGTCAAGCCCTAGTCTCATGCTCATGTCAGAGAAGCTAAGGATACTCCCTGGAATGTTTCACAAATTAAACAGTCAAGGATGGGACCGCAAACAGAGAAAAGAAAAGCCCTGCACAGAAACAACTCTCCCTGTTTCTCACATTTGCACAGCAGTCACCATGAGCTGAATCATCTTTTTCTCTCCTCATCCATTCTCTCACTCACCTTCAGTGATTATTTGACTGGTCAAGGCAGTGCCTAAAGAGATTAACCCGTTATTTTTTGTTTTTATTTTTACTTTCTGCATGAAACCTCTGAAGTGTTAGACACCATCAAACTTACTTTGTTGTTGTTTTTCAGGCACATGAAGAGCATAAAATAATGAACAATTCTGATGTGGTTTGAAGGCTGAATTAATTGAAAATCTACAGTGTGGAGAATATTCAATTTACATTAAATGGGTTCAAATATAATTAATATTATTACAACAAATGTAGAACGAATTAGCTTTAAAATGTAACTAAAAACAAGTTACAAGTTACGCCTTGATATCAACAGGGTACAATTTTCAGTTGCCTTTAGTTGTTCATCTAACCTCCATAAAAATGCTTTTAAAGATGTTAATTACACATTCTCTTTCTCTTTTTTCAGCCAAAATTACACCTCCCTTTTCCCCCCCCCTCCTGTGGAGGGGTTAAGACTCAGGTTTACCGGCCGGGCGCGGTGGCTCAGGCCTGCAATCCCAGCACTTTGAGAGGCCGAGGCAGGTGGATCACGAGGTCAGGAGATCGAGACCATGCTGGGTAATATGGTGAAACCCCATCTGTACTAAAAAGACAAAAAATTACCCGGGCGTGGTGGTGCGCACATATAGTCCCAGCTACTTGGGAGGCTGAGACAGGAGAATGGCGTGAACCCGGGAGACGGAGCTTGCAGTGAGCCGAGATGGCGCCACTGCACTCCAGCCTGGGGGACAGAGCAAGACTCCATCTCAAAAAAAAAAAAAAAAAAAAAACCAGAAAGACTCAGGTTTACCAAAAAATGTCACAGGGAGCAGGAGTTTCTTTCGTGGAAAATATCAAGGTGGCTTTGGCTTGCTAGGCAACAATTTTATCCATACAACACCTTTCATACCTACAGTATCTCACAGCTGAATAGAAGCAGTAGTTTAAAAAATATACACAGCAACCAAGCAAACCAAGGACTTCACAAATGAAGGAGTAAGATGAAAGAGGGAAATGAATTTTAAGAAAATGATCCTGTAATTTGTTTCCAAAGCAAAGTTCACCTTAAATCTGAAAACGTTACAAAGGTTCTTGACAAGGCCCTGGATGAGTCACTCCTGCTGAAGGAGCTTTATCCTTAGCCTGACCCAGAATTTACAAAGCCAGTACAAATGCAGGAGGAGGCCAGTACAAATGCAGTTCAAGAGAAGGGACAGGAAGTACTCAGTATATTGTATAGCACCGTTAATCTAGTAGCATTTCTTATCACAGGGAATGAAATCTGTGCATGCAATGCTTTCGTCATAGCATTTATTTCAACTCAAGAAATGTTTAGTTACATTGAATGGAAATTTCCATAAGCTACTTCATTAAAAATATGGCTGTCATCAAGAAACTAGTAATTTAAAGGAACTATTACTAGTATGTCCTTAAGTTATATTTGCTCACTGTACTAACAGAGCCAAGATTTTCACTGCTTTTCTTACTGCATCGTCAATACATAGTGCAGAAAGCTGGAGGTTGTTCTCTCTCATGCATCATAAACACCAGTTGTCATCTAAGAATAGATATTGTTTGAATTTGTTTTACTGAAACGGCAGAAAGTATGATTTTATTTCCAATTTCCCAAATGATTTTACAAAATATGAAGTTAAAACTCAATCTTTTAACTTAATTAGCCAGTTTTTCAATGGGGAGATCTTTTATATTTGAGGAAGAAAGATTCATTGTAGTGACGGACCATCACACACATATTGCAGGACATTTGGTATCTTGACCCTTGTATTAAATGCCAGTAGTTTCATCTAGTAATTGTCATGATTAAAAAAAAAAAAAAAAAAACCACCCTCATACATTTTCAAATTCCTCCTTGTTAGTGTGTCACATATCCCCCCCAAAACCACAGCTGATGAAAACTAGCCCAATGGTACCTGAAATCCGTCAAGGAATGGTCACACCAAACTTTATCAGGTTATAGATATCCCTTCCAGATCCTCACTCCTCTATAAAATCAAATACCCATTTTTCGGAGTCCTGCCAAATGCATACACATAGCCACAGTCTTATCAAAATTATTCTAAATGATCGGGTGCGGTAGCCTGTAATCCCAGCACTTTGGGAGGCCGACCTGAACAGAGCACTTGAGGTGAGGAGTTGGAGAGCAGCCCGGCCAACATGGTGAAACCCCATCTCTACTGAAAATGCAAAAATAAAAGTAGTCAGGCATGGTGACTCATGCTTGTAATACCAGCTACTCAGGAGGCTGAGGCAAGAGAATAATTTGAACAGGGGAGGCAGAAGTTCCAGTGAGCCGAGATCACCACTACACTCCAGACACGGTGACAAAGTGAAACTGTCTCAAAAAAGAAAAAAAAAAAAAAATGTTCAAAAGGAGCACACTGCCATTTGGCAGCATAAACTTTTCAATGTTGGAACAACCTTAGAAAGAATTTACTCTAACCCTCTTATTTTACAGGTAAGGAGACTGAAGTCTAGAAAAAGTAAGTGATTTGCCTAAGTTCTTAGGCACTAATTAATACCAGAGGTAGGATTAGAGTCTACATCTTCCTAAATCTTTTCTCAATGTCCATCTCACTTTTCTCCAACCATAGCATTTATTTAAACAAAAAATTAAGGAGAACCTTTCGAAACATACAGTTAATATATATACCTACTGAAAGCCTACTATTTAAATATCCGAGGCAATTTTGTTTGTTTGTTTGTTTGTTTTGTTTTTGAGACGGAGTCTCACTGTGTCGCCCAGGCTGGAGTGCAGCGGTGCGACCTGGCCTCTCTGCAAGCTCTGCCTCCCGGGTTCACGTCATTCTCCTACCTCAGCCTCCCGAGTAGCTGGGACTACAGGTGCCCGCCACCACGCCCAGCTAATTTTTTGTATTTTTTTTTTAGTAGAGACGGGGTTTCACCATGTTAGCCAGGATGATCTCAATATCCTGACCTCGTGATCCGCCCACCTCAGACTCCCAAAGTGCTGGGTTTACAAGCAGGAGCCACCGTGCCCGGCCCCAAGGCAATATTTTTTTAAGGAAAAAAATGAAAAAGAATACCTTCAAGTCTTTTCTAGCGAACCTGGATGAAGTGTTTTCAAATGGGATACTTTTAAGTCTTAAAGGAAATACAGTCTACCAACCATAAACCAAATACAACAGTAAATGACGGCCGGTGGCTCATGTCTATAATCCTAGCACTTTGGGAGGCTGAGGCAGGCAGATCACTTGAGGTCAGGAGTTCGAGACCAGCCTGGCCAACACGGTGAAACCCTATCTCCACTAAACATACAAAAATCAGCCTGGCGTGGTCGTGTGCGCCTATAGTCCCAGCTACTTGGGAGGCTAAGGCAGAAGAATCACTTGAACCCAGGAGTTGGAAGTTGCAGTGAGCAGAGATGACACCACTGCACTCCAGCCTGGACAGCAACTGAGACCATGTCTCAAAGAAAAACAGAAACAGAAACAGTAAATGACATTACACACAATGAACAAAGGCGGGTGAGTAAAATATAATCTGCTTGCCCTTTTAAATAATGATGTACAATCATCAAATACCTTAAATATACTCACTGTTTTCTTTGAGGGAAAAAAATTCTCAGCGTACAAATTTATATTTCTATTTTTATCAAATTTTTGTCATCAGTGTTATTACTGCATTAACTCCATTGCCAATTTCCCATCTGCCTGTGCTTTTCAAAATAAATATGTCAATTAATAAAATATCCAGTGTTGCCTTTATGAGTTTTTAATAATTTCTAACTGTACAGCCATTTAGGCATCTGAACTATTATCATTAAAATATTTCAAATTGAATATACTTTAGATTGCCTGGGCTCGGGGCAACATACAAAGAATGTATAGTTCTAGAAGAAGGTACAGAATCTAGCTAGTCTGCATCCTTTTACATATAAACTTTAAGTCTGTGGGACTCACCCAGCTGCACTATGAGTAGATGCCATAGGAAAATAGGGAAAAAACCTACACAAAATCGAAGTCACACAAACACTGGACAGCATCCTGTGGCCAGTTAAGATCTTCAATCAATACAATATCAATGTGTACTTTTAATCACTCTTAAGCATTTAGATATATCTTAAGTATCTAGCTTTTTCATGATTTCCAAATGCCACAATAATAAGTGGTCCTCAAGCTTTAGTGTACATCAGAGTCACCTGGAGACCTTATTTAAGGCAATGGCTGGTCCTGGGTGGGACATGGTAATTTGCATTTCACAGGTGGAAGTGATGCTGCTGGTCCCGGTACCACACTTGAGAACTGCACCCTTAAAGGTTTTAAAAATATTTATTTTTTGACAGTTATAAATAATCAGAAGCACATTTTTCATTTCTACCCAGTGTATGAAATGCACACACACACACACACACACACAAATTAAAACATATGAAACAATTTTTATTTATTTATATGTTTTATTTAATTTATTTATTTATTTATTTTTGAGATGGAGTCTCACCCTTGTTGCCCAGGCTGGAGTGCAATTGTGCGATCTCGGCGCACTGCAACCTCTGCCTCCTGGGTTCAAGCGATTCTCCTGCCTCAGACTCCTGAGTAGCTGGGATTACAGGTGCCCCCTACCACATTTGGCTAATTTTTGTACTTAGAGACAGAGTTTCACCATGTTGACCTCAGGTGATCCACCCGCCTCAGCCTCCCAAAGTGCTGGGATTATAGACGTGAGTCACAGTGCCTGGCCTAATTTTACTACATATAATGAACACTACGTTTTTTCCATCTATTCTGTCTTATTCTATTCCTTTCCATTCAAAAAGAAATGTTGGTCATAAGCCAGTAATTTGATTTTATGACCACTGCTAGATTAAGACCTACAATTGGAAAATACTGCTCATGATTCCCTCTGTTAATCACTGAATTTAATCATAACTATTAACTTGTATTGATATTTATCAGGTGCCAGACACCCCTCCAGTCTTTTCATACATTGTTCACTTCATAAATTAAGAAGTCATATTAACACTATGAAGTAGGTGTCATTAAATGCCCATATATATGGAGAGGAAAACTATAGTTAAAATCGGTGAACGCAACTTCCCCAAGGTTGCAGGGCTTAAGCATATCAGAGCCAGATTAGAATGTAGGTCTAATTCCAGAGTATAACAGTACAGGTTGCTCTTTTGGAGTAAGATACTTTAATTTGAATCCCAGATCTACCATGTACTGGGTGTGTGACTTTTGGTGAGCTACTAAGCCTCTCTAGGTTTTGGTTTTCCCATCTATAAAAGAGACATAGGGCTCATGTAGGAACTGTGAGGATTAAATGAGATAACCTAGGACAAGCACAGGGCCAAACTAGCACATAGTAAGGCTTCAATCATTGTTATCTATTCTTACATAGAAATGGCATTCTTAATTGCCACATCAAACATTGTCTCCTTTCCCTTTCCCTTGGCTTTTAGTTCCCGGTACTGTCTCTGGATTTGCCTTTTCTCCTGATTTCTTGGCTTCTGGCACTTGTTATCCTGTGACCTTGCTTCTGCCCTTCCCCCTTTCATCCTCCCTCCGCAGCTTGACCTGTTGTGCAGGGGTTCTCAGACCTCCTCATGAGGCAGTTCCCATGGCTTCTACCTGTCTCCAGGCACAAAGACCCCAGCTCCTCCTTGGAACCCACCAACCTTACCTAACCTTATAGGTACCACAAAGTTATTCCACAATGAAAGCATAAGTTGTCACCAACAAATGAAGTCTCTAATCAACAAATTATTTAGAAATGTGAGAAAGCAGAGATCTGCTGTATAACCCATATATGACGTTATATAAAATCATCAGCATTTCACTTGACCATTTCACAATGACATACCATAACGGGATGTGAAAACCAAAATGACACTGAAGGTAGTATTTGTGTGGCTAATCCTGGATTTACACAGTTAGGTTGCAAGAAGATAACATCAGGCTCTTTTGACTACCCCGGATCATCTTTTCTTGCTGGAAGCTTCTCCATATAAGAAAATTTTAAACCTGATATTTCCAACAAAATGAAACAATTGAAGATGACTCTTCAAGGTAGCTATAGAATTCTCTTCTCTAGGTATCTCCTTAAACAGGAGTGAGATGCACTCCAATAATTCCTCTAATAAATGCCCCTTCTCTGAGAAAGACTGACTTTGAAATCCCATTCTCTGTAGCTCATTTTACTTCTGTGTGCCCAGTAAGTACTAACACTACTAACCCAATTTTTCTTCTTTTCTCAGTTGCTATCTCCCCAAAGAAATCATCCTTTTTTGTTTTATTTCAGCTTTCCCAAGCTGGGCCTCTATTCTTAAACTGGGGACCACTTGCCTCCTCTTTCCCTCCACCTGTTGCTCACAGTGCTCCCAGGGCCTATGTCCGCATTTCATGGAATGAAGTAATGGATATAGATTACTGGATCTCTGTGAACCACACCTTTCCTGTTCACTTCTCACCAGAAAATAGTCTGGTTAGGCTAATCACTATAGATTGATTCAGTTACTAGCCTATGGTAGATGGAGCCTCTTTTCTCACTAGCCAACCTTGGTAGTGGTAACCCATCCCACAGGTCCCAACTCATCAGCACTAGAATTATGTTATCTAAAATATAAATGGAAACTTCCGTAAGCCATTTCATTAAAAATATGGCTGTCATCAAGAAACTAGTAACTTAAAGGAACTATTACTAGAGAGCTCCAAGGCCAGTTCATCATATTGAGATCAGGGTGACGAAACCCATGAAATATGCAGTTTATTATTCTAAAATTCAAAAGTGAAAAGCACTGCGAGGAAGGGGACATAGTAAATATGGCAAGGGATTTGGACTTATGCAGATGTGGTTTTGATGTTCAAGTCTACATTACCTTGGGTAACTTTATTTACCTCTTTGAACCTAAACAAACCCATACAATAGTAATAAAAATATCTAGATTAAATATAACATAGATTACATCTAGAATTACTAATTCTAATTACTACTAGAATCAGAAGTAATGTATGTAAAAATATCTCATGAAATACTTGGTACATAGAAGAAATATTTAATTCTTTAGGATGATTATTACTATGAGAGTCTTAGATTCAAAGAGAGAGAAAAAAAACTCAAGACAAAATGAAAGTTATATTCTCCCTTTGGAGAATTTGAAAAATTACTTTGTTTTTTGAAGGCTCAATTTGATGGTTTGAAAACAGCCCTAATTACAGCTCCATCAGCCTCAATTTATTGATAGATTCAATTTGTAAGAAAAAAACCAAAAGGTTTTCTCTTATATTTCTCAGCAATATCCCTAAGGGAATTCTTCTATACATCTGTGATACACATATTGAAAAGAACTCACGTTTGACCTTAGTATCTACTTTCAAAGTTACTAAAACGTGATTTTTTTTCTAAGTTTTTTTTTTTTTTTTTAAATGTAGAATTTGGAAGAAAGGTCATTTTATCTATCAGGGAGTATAAAAGGACTACAGAGAATGTTTCAAGGAACTACAAAAAATGACTTAGAAAAAAAAGATTGGTTCCAAAACACTAAAGCCATACCATATAGATTTATAAATATTTAATTGCATCAAGAAAAAAAAAGTGATGTAACTATTCAATCTATTTTCATCATGGATTTAACTTAACTTAATTAGCTTAGTACACTTATGGGTATCATAAGGGTATTAAAAGTTACATTAAGATGATGTGAAACATGTCATATGAAAACTTTGACTAGCGTACAATTGAGCATCAAATTTAGTTTGGAGCTTTTTGGGTGACAAGTCAAAATGAGAAGCATGGTGAATTTTTAGCCTGTCCTTTTTCTAACGAAAAAATCCCAGTAGTTAATCAGAAGAGATATACTTTTAAAAATTCCCAGCAGTCAATGCAAAAAGGAATTTATCATGGAAATCCTTATATAAAGAATTTGAAATGCATAACACAAGGTGCCAAGATATTTCTTTCCATTTCAGCTCATCTCTTTTATATTGGCTCTCAGTAGTTAAAAAAATGCGGGGGGTATCATATTAAAGCATAGTATAATAAAGACATTTTGACATTTTAACAAAAAAGTATTTTAATGTGATTATAGTAAGTACATTTCTGGTTATGTAGTTTGATATACATAGAGAGTTTAGAAAACATAGAGCAATTAGCAACTGGACTATTACTCTTAAATATCAGTGATGGTAGTTCCAGGCTTTTCGGAGATGCTGAATAAGGAAGAATTTGCGCTTTCAATCCCTGGCTATACCCTGAACCACACGTATGAATTCTTGATCAAAATATGTATTATCCACGTGCCAACTGGCAGGTATACACGTGACAAAGGTAACATTGCTCTGAAAATAAAATAAACCCATATGTATTTTAGTCTAAACAGTGTGTAAGTCCCTTTCTACATATTAGTCAGCAAAAATAACTACAGACAAGGACAATTTTTTTTCAGGAGGAAACTTTGGATTTACCTTAGTGCTCAAATGAGATGAAAAGAAAATCAATATAATAAAGAAAACAGTAACATGAAAGATGGTGTCCCTCTAAATTTCCTCTTCTCCATCCAGTTCCACATTCTCCTTTAATTAAACTTGATTTCCCTCAAGCACTAGCACTCCAGATAATTATTAAATAGCCAAAATTAGTGTTTCTATTTTGTTTGATTAATTAAGACTATTGCCCATTCCATAAGCAGGATCTCCAAATTTAACTTCATTATTAGTCCTCACAGCCAAATTCAGGACCTCCCACTGGGATTTCATAGATTACAGATTTTATAGTACAATATAAAAAACAATTGTGGAAAATGTATATCTATTATAATTGTTTCTGTTTTCTTTAAACTCAAGTGTATTTTGTGATTTCTAAAAGAAAAAGATGATTTCACAGTAGTTTTTGTTTGTTTTGCTTTTGCTTTAGATATGCAAAAGCACAATATTTCATCTATTATAGAGATTAAATAGGCATGTGTGGGCTGGTCTGAAAAGTAAATTATGTTTTGTAGCATTGTTATATTTGGAAAATGAACTCTGAGACCAAATAGACATTTTTCAAATGGACTTCTGGGATGTAACTATCTTCATAAGTTGGAGTATACCAGTATTTCATGTATTTATGACTTTACTAGCCCATTTATTGGGGAAACATTAACAGATATCTACTATGTTTCAAATACTGGGCTGGGGGCTTGGATTCGGGTGGCTCCCCCACCACCAATTTACCCAGTGAGGAACTCACAGCAGTTGTGAGAGAGGACAGGGAAATACATAAAAATTATTGCAACAATTATTCAAAGTATATTCAAAATGCTATAGAAGCAGACAAGATGAAATGATTAATTCTTCATAGAATTGGGTAAGTTTTCCCAAAGGAAGTTCCACTGGAAGTGAGCCACCAAGAATCAAGAGGGACTTTCAGGCAGAGGGCATTCCAGGAGAATGAATCCACGAACCAGAGATCAGAAGTCTGAACACTGAGGAGACCTTATACAGAAGGGGGAGCTAAAAAGAAAGCGCTTGGAAGAGTTTTCAGAAGCTATACTAGAGAGTTTAAATATTGTAAGTTGTTGGGATCCAACAAAGGTTTTAGAAAAAGAGACTTACACAGTTAGATCTGACTTTGTAAAGATTAATTGTAGCAATGCCACCGTGGAGTGTAGATGCTGCTTTTTTGCACACATGTACACAATAACCACTGAAAACAGAATATTCTTTGATTCTTCATCACAATAATCCCTCCACTTCCAAATGTGCTTGTACTTAGCTGCTGAAGCCATCAGAACCTCGTAAAGTTTGAGTTTGTGTAGCAATGACAGACGGGTTACCAATGCGAGACTCGATGTGAGGCTCCCACTCTTCACATGAAGAACATTAACTTCATGGCTAAGCTGACCATTTAACAATTGTATTTTTAAATATCTTTCTGTTTCTGGGAGAGATCTTAGTCCTTTAGCCATGGCTTTAAGAGCAAATAGGCATCGTTCCATTTTAAATATCTTCTGCTTTTTCCTCTATAAAATGTGATCAGTGAAGAATGGATGTCTCAGGCTCTTGTTATTACCAACCTCCTCCACACCCACATGTAACCAGTTGGGTGGCTGTCCCTTGTTACTGGGGTCCAGACTGAGGCTCTACCTGCCTTCCCCATCTTGTTTTTCCAAAGCACCCATTTGTACCAGAAACTGAAACATGGCAGAAAGAAGGAATCAGCATGACATAGCTCAATTCATGGGAAAAGAACCCTGGCCAGAAAATTCACAAGAAAATAACTACAAGCAACTAAGACAGTGCTACAGCACCGCACACACTAAGAACAGGAAACAAATGCATGGCCTGAACTGTACAGTAGCACCGCCTGCTTTCAGCCCTGAGAAACCAACCCAGACTCTTATCGAGCCAGAAAGAAAACACTCGTCAATGGGCCAGTAGGTCACAGTGAAAATATTAAAGGAACTGTTGGTAAACACCAACAGGGCTTTGGCTAAGACAGCAAAATAATCAGACTCAGACTACTCATCACCACCTGTTGCACATTCCTCACCCTTCCTGCCCCTCCCTACCCTTCACCCTGGAGAGTCCAAGATCACACAGTAAATAAAACCATGATCCGTGAAAGCTCTCAGAGCTTTGGCCATTACTATCTCCAGCAAAAGCTGAAAGGATTTCCCTGGGGATTTCAGCCAAAAACACTTTTACACTTAAATCTATGTTCTAGTCTGGAAGAGTGCATTGTCATTTGTTCTGCAGTGGATTTTCTTCTAGATAACTTCTTTCCCACTTACTATCAGGCTTATATTTTCAAAATAGTTCAGATTCACGGTATGTAAGGCGCAGAAGACTACTACAGAGAAACCACCCTCATCTCAAATCCAAACCCCCTGAGATGAAGTAATAAAACCAAGCAATATAGTTGAAAGCCAAGGACGGTCCGAGTTTCAACAGCCCCTCCACATGCAGAAAGAATTACAGGATTTTCCTAGTACCATACCTCTTTTATATTCCTTCCACATACCTCAAACTAAATTCCAGATCTGAAAAACTCAGTTTATATCTTATTCCCACTTAAAGGTCTTCCACCAAGAATATACCTCCTGTGAATGGTAGGATGTTATTTATTTCAGAGTTTTGTCAATATTTCTGTCCTCCGAGATGTAAAGGGGAAGTCTCTGACCACTCAGTAATGACTCTAGAGAGAACAGATTTCTGGACTTGCTACCTGAAGGTCAGGCAGTCAGGGAAGATAAAAGGGTAAGTTTTATTACTGAGCTCTCTTAGAAGTTGAAATATGCCCAGAGAAGAGGAAGTATTAAGAAATGTAAAAGGGGGAGTGAGATCTTCACAAGTCTGATGTGACTTTATTGTTGTTTCCTGGCTTTTTCTAATATATTCATTCTGTGTGTTTTGTTTTACAATGCCCAGTTCAATAGCATCATCCATTTTTGCCCGAAGGATTGGTTTTGAGCTCTAATTGGAACTGGGGACAGATTGTTTGTATTTAATCTGTCTGTACATCTTCTACTCAGTAACTGAGTAAAGCTCTTAAACTCTACTGCAAATATCCCTGGATTCCAATGAATTTGTCTTACTTAGTAGACATAGCAACACATATTGTTTTATTTATGGATAAGCAAAGCCTTAACAACTTTTATATTCCAAATGCTCAGCACGATTTATTTATTTCCTCTTTTGAGAAAGAGCTGAAACAATGATGCTGTGGAAGGTTAAAAAAAGAGTAACATAAAATGTGCTGGAAACAGAAATTACTTGGAGTTAATGTTTAATTCAAATGAATTAAACGAGATACAGTCTACAAAGAAGTCTGGGCTCCCTGTTACTGGTTGATATTGAAAACCTATCTAAGGAATTCAGAGTAACGTTATCTCCCTTCTATTTGGGTACCTATAAAAGAAATGCAGTCTTAAGTATTTTCTAAAAACGAGAACACATTACATGTTGATCATTAAATGTTACTTTTAAAAAAATTTAGACAAAATATTTTGAGTGGCTTGAAATTCACCAAATATTCCCTAACGCTTTGTGTTTACAAATATATCTATATATTTTATAATATATATTTCTAATATATAAAATATATATTTATATTTTTAAAACATATTTTATACTTATAAAATAAATATTTTTACAAATACATATGTTTAATATTAAAACCTATCTTTGTGTGCCTGTTATATAGAGAACTCCTATAAGATACTAGAGGAAACAAACAGGGGGAAGGGGAGGATGGATACCGAGAGGAAATTGAATTGTACAAAGGGTTTTTATTAATTCCATCTATTTTTAAAGCCAGGACATACTACCAGCTTGCAGTCTCCCGGCGCGCGCGCGCGCGCACACACACACACACACACACACACACACACACACACGCACGCACGCTACATCAGCTTGGGATTCCTGCTATCCCTCCCCGCCCCCAGCAGCCCCCGCCCCCAGTAGCCCCCTCCCCCGGCGCAGGCAGCCTTGTCGGTCCCTCCCGCGGTGGCTCCGTGCACTCCCTCACGACCGCATCACCTACCCTGCTGGGACTTCAAGACAGACGCGGGACTGGCTGCTGCTCCGAAGGAAAAGCCTCCCAGGACCAGCAGTAAGAAAATGCAAAGAAAAAAAGGTGGTAGTGAGGCTCGTTTACTTTCCACAACAAGCGGAAGTGTTGAACCCCATGCACTAGGCTGCTCCGCAGCGCGGGTTTCGGAGGAAATTGACGGCCGAGAGAGCTGCGCCTGCGGTGGAAAGTTGGGGGGATTCCCCCAGCCACCCGCGCCAGGCTCCTTTCTGGTCCCCGCCGCAGCCTTGACAGCTCCCCTGGTCTCCGAGCCCCTCCAGAGCCCTGCTGGTTTCCACCCGGAGCTGGGCTGTGTTGCCACATGCACTTGAGAAATCCTAGCAGTTGCGCAAAGAGTCCCAGAAGTTAGAAAGGGTGATTGTGTGTGAATGTGTAAATATACAGTACAAGAGGCTGGAACAACTGAGTGGGGCCAACCCTCAGATACAGCCCGAGGTTTCAGATTTCATTTGGCAACTGGTAGCTTCACAGGACTCGAGCCGCACTAGAGGGGAGACCGGCAGGAGCCCCGCCCTCCCAACGCCTGGGTTATCTGAGAGCCTGAGCTACACCGCCGGGCTCCACCGACAGAATGCGCCCTGCCTGGTTCCTCCGCATCTGGCATTGCTCGTTCCTTTCAAGTGCATCATAGATACGTGTTGGTCACAGATCTGGGGCTGTGGGCGCGAGAAGGTTGGTGAATACAAGTCTCCTGCCCTCAGGGAGCTCTGCATTTCATTGGCCAAACCTCACACGCCGGTTTTACTTCCTTCTACCAACTCTCTGTCTCGCTAAAATTTTATTTCTCCAATCAGAATTACCTGGGCCATTAAACCAGTATTCCTGGAAATGCACATTTAGATGGATGCCCTCTAGTTAGAGCCTTAGAGAAATTCAAAGTATAATTACTTTCTTACTGTGGTGTAAGAACTCTCGGAATTACACAATATGAGGCAAAAAGACAAACAAACATTGTTTCGATGCCGGCCGTCTCTTCCCACCATCACCAAAATGTCTGTTTCAAATTATGAACTTACAGTTGTGGTTACCTGGCATGCTGAATAAAATTATTTCAAAAAGCTTTGTAAACATCTCTGTTTTAGAAGGCCACTTACAGTGGCACTTTGGAAGGCCAAGGCAGGAGGATCGCTTGAGCCCAGGGGTTTCAGACCAAAATTGGCAATATAATGAGACTCCTGTCTTTACGAAAAAATTAAAAAAAAAAAAAAAAGTTCGGCGTGGCAGCGCATGCCTGTAGTCCCAGCTACTCGGGAGGCTGAAGTGGGAAGATCTCTTGAGCCCAGGAGGTCAAGGCTGCCATGAGCTATAATTGTGCCACTGCACTCCAGCCTGGGTGACAGAGTGAGACCCCATCTCAAACAATTACTACTACTACTACTAATAATAAAATCTCTCTTTTAGAAATCATCACCGGATATCCTGAAGACACATAATGGGGGTGTTCTCACTAGGGAGCTCCAGTGAGAGAAGGATATAGAAGAAGAGCACATGTTCAGTTTTAGAAACACCAAAAATAAAAAGCTGAGTGGACTCTGATATGTTTTTCCTTTTTATCCTCTTTCTCCAAGTTCTTGGAGAAACCAATCTACCCCTTCCCATGCTGAGGTCCTACTATAAACTTGATTTTCTGGCGGGAGAATTCTCAGCCCTTTAATGAATCAAATTAATTTGTGTGGGGAAAAAATTGTGTTTCATATTTCATTTAAAAAGTATGTATGGAATTCCTAAGATAGAAGTAATGTAACTTATTATCTAATTGGTGGGAATAAGTGACCTTCATCAACCCACATGGCCTTACATGTTCTAGCAACACCCCGGCAGGTGAATGCTGAGGGGCAGTTTCAGATGAAAGCTGGAAAATGATAACACAAATGAAATTTGCACACATTTGATGGACTCAAACACCTCAGGAAGACAAATGCCAATAATTACGATTCAAGATTGGGACATTTACAAAAACCAAGGAAACTGTCACATCAGTAACTTATTTCAGGATCTAACAAATATTACCACAGCAATTTAGTCTCAAAGTAATACAAAACTGAACTCAGGGTGGTTACTGGGTAGTCTCTAGTCCAAAAGATTAAGACACACCTCTAACACACACACTCGCTATGTTCAAGGCCTTTTCCTTCCCATCTTCTGGTTCTGTCTCCACCCTTTCCAATTGATAGTACTTCATTGGTGTGTGTGATATATGTGATTATCTTAAGCTAGAAAGTACAACAGAAGGAAAGGATGATTGTCACTTGGGGATTAGACAGTTGAGAGGATAGGAAAGGAGTTATATCCAACAATACAAACGCCTTCTTCCCCTCCTACTTAGAAAGAGATGGACCATTGCATTCCTTGTCTAGAAGCCCCTCAGCAAGGAGTCTGTTACAAGAGAATACAACCTGAACTAGAAACTGCGTGGTGTTCTCTGCCCTCTGACTATACTATTCGACTCTTATTGTAGATTAATTGGGACCAGGGGACATCCCTTATATGTATTGTAGCATCTTTAAAGGAGAGAGTAAACTCTTCAACAAGACCCTTGAAACCTGATTCTAGTCAGAGAATGCTGATGTGACTGATACAGACTCCAGGGAGGTGGTGTCCGACATTCAACTCCCTGAGTCCCTGCTCAGAACTTGCCCAGAGGGTTACTTAAAGCTGAGTTTTATCAGTCAACCTCAATTATGAGTTAAAGGTGTGCCTCAAACCAACTCTACAAAACTCAGAAATGATTCAAGGGTGAGGGCTAACTTTCCAGGATCTTCAAGTCCTAGACACCTTTAGGAAAAAAGTCTATGAAAGGTCAGTATAATGGCAGGCAGAGTTTGAAGGACTTCAGTATTTACAGGGAGGATGTATAATACTCTAGGACCAGGGGGATTCCAGAGATCTAGAAATGAAAGCGGAGGAGGAGAGAAGGAAGATAATGGACATACTACATTTGGACAAGTTGTTTGAGTGTTGGTGTTGCCAGAGTCAAGGAAAGAAACCCCCTCCACAGACAAAGCCCCCTGGACACTGATTCTATCAAGCCATTCTTTCAATGGAATTTAGTTAGGGAAAGCTTAGCCAGTGTTTCTACAATTACTTTGTCTAATATTTAAAGTATATGGCTCAAATGTTACTATTAAATGAGTATGGATTAAAATGTATTTTAATGTACTTCGCTAACTTAAAAATTGCAAAGTTTTTCACCAGATTCCATGTCAGATTCTTTGAAAACCTTAGCATAGAGTAATTCATTGTCATATTACCCAATTGTCCATTAATATCAGATACTGGAGCTTTTTAATTATGTTTACTTTTAAGAAAACATAAATTCCTAAGAGGGCAAAAAACACAGTAACAAAACTGAATAGTCAAGAATTGCCAAAATCCTAACATTTTCAACAAGCTCTCACCAACAATGCAGAATTTGTGTGGGTACTGGGATTTGCCAAGATCTGATTTCAGGATTCAGATAGAAGTCTATGCCTTTTAAAGCATGTCTGTTTCTAAACATCTGTTCTTGTTTTTTCTTTTTATTTCCTGGTAGAAGTTTCTTTTCTATAAAGTCCAGCTTTGTCTGAGCTACGTAAGGTGGAAAGAGATTCAGGGAGCTTCGTGCCTACCCTCTCCAACACTTTGGATCACATGACTCAGGGAAAGATGTACTACTGTTGTTAAAATGGCGGGGAAAGATCAGTCCAGCTAAATACCTGTAAGTAAGATAACAAAGGAGAGAAAGAGCATGATAGAAAAATCTGCAGTGTCCATGGGTCATCCATGGCCTCTATAATTCCACCACATGCCTTCTAACAGTCAACAGCTTTAAAAATGAAGCACATTATGTGCCCATTCAGATCCTGAGAGGAACCTGGTATCAACCATCACCACACTTTCTTTGAATTCACATATTTTTGGGTCACACTCTCTCATTCACCAGACCCCCAAAGTAGATGGTTCCAAAAATATCAATGATTAAATTTACTTTCAAAGTACTGTCTATTGGTTTTTGTCTAATTACAAAATTAATTAGCTCAACTCATGAAACTTGGAAGCTACAGAGAATCTTAAAAGAAGAAATTCAAAACTGCCCATGATCTCCCTACTTAGAGATAAGTAAAAACATTTTGAATATGTCCAGTATGTCCAATTGTTTTTTACCTCTGTGTATGTGCCTATTTTGTATAATGATTTGGATCATATTATTAACCAAAGCAAGATCCTTTTGGCGTGGGCCCAGAGTCAAACCTTGGTTTCCAATCAAGATGTTCCTTTTTGAGACAGCGTCTCACTCTGTCCCATGGGCTGAAGTGCAATGGCTCCATCTCAGTTCAATGCAGCCTCGACCTCCCAGGCTCAAGGGATCCTCCCCACTCAGCTTCCTGAGTAGCTGGGACCACAGGCATGCATCACAAAGCCTACTTAATTATTTATTTTTTTTTTTTTTTTGACGGAGTCTAGCTCTGTCCCCCAGGCTGGAGTGCAGTGGCATGATCTCAGCTCACTGCAGGCTCTGCCTCCCGGGTTCACGCCATTCTTCTGCCTCAGTCTCTCGAGTAGCTGGGACTACAGGCGCCCGCCACCTCGCCCAGCTAATTTTTGTGTTTTTAGTAGAGACGGGGTTTCACCTTGTTAACCAGGATGGTCTCAGTCTCCTGACCTCGTGATCCGCCGGCCTTGGCCTCCCAAAGTGCTGGGATTACAGGCTTGAGCCACCGTGCCCAGCCCTAATTTTTTATTTATTTTTTAGAGATGAAGTCTCTACAAGTTACCCAGGCTGGTCTCAAACTTCAGGGCTCAAGCGTCCTCCTGTCTCAGTCTCCCAAAGTGCTGGGCTTACAGGCGTGAGCCACTGCTCCCAGTCTCAAAATGCTTCTTTTTATGCTGTTTAAACCTAAATTCAGGAATTTGCTGGATTCTGTTAAAGAATTAATCTCGGCTGGGCATGGTGGCTCATGCCTGTAATCCCAGCACTTTGGGAGGCCGAGACAGGCGGATCACAAGGTCAAGAGGTTGAGACCATCCTGGCTAACACGGTGAAACCCCCTGTCTACTAAAAATACAAAAAATTAGCCAGGCGTCGTGGCGGGCACCTGTAGTCCCAGCTGCTTGGGAGGCTGAGGGAACAGAATGGCGTGAACCTGGGAGGCAGAGATCACACCACTGCACTCCAGTCTAGGCGACAGAGCGAGACTCGGTCTCAAAAGAAAGGAAAAGAAAAAAGAATTAATCTCTGCCTTCCATGATGTGCAGATTTTCTCCAATCAGCTCCCAGAGAAAGTTTCTGCTTTATACCTACTCTAGTCATTTCTAAATCCCTTACTAGTCTAGAATTTCCTTGTGCTTTGTTGACTCACAATTTCTCTAAGACAACCTTTAATATGCAGTCATTCACATTTTAGCTCAACACATTCTCTATCCTTTCTCTACTCGCTTATGAGTACAGGCATATGTGTGTGCATGCACACACACACACACACACCAGGAATGTTTAATATCACATATGCATACTCATAAAATGAAATAATTCTCCAGACATGCAGCTGTTCACTTGTGGGCTCAACTCTTAGTGTAATACTGAATGACATTTAAAATATTTAGAAATCTAATTGTACCTGAGCAACAACAGAATGGGCTTACTGTGACTACACATGCCATTTTGTAGATTTCAAGAATATTCACATTTTAGAATCTTCTAAGTTTTTTAGAAAATTAAATACTGCCATTGAAATAACACCATTCTTCTCCCAAGAATCATTATATAGTATTCCTAAGTTACATGTGTGACTTTTAAAATGGTTTCCTATTCCCTTATACTCAGGATAATAGAAATCAAGTTATCAATAAGTTCTTCACATTCATAATTCATGTTTCTAATTGCATTGTCATGTATATTCCAAACCTTATCATCTGTCTAGGAAATCTTCATTTCTTCCTATTTTCATCATATCCAAAGCTCTTTAAATAATGGATTTTTTGCATCAATTCTATTCTTTCCCTGTCTGCATTGCCTGCTTTATCTCATCTCAGATAATTTGAAATTTAAAGAGAACATTTACCTCATTGTATGTTCTTACCCCACTGATAAAAGAATACACAGTCGAGATACAAATCTAAGCTGTTAAAACTGTTAGAGAACTCAGATACTAGGCATAACTGATCCCATTGTTGATCAAATGTTAGATTTGATCAACATTTGGATTGCTAACTAGAAAATTGGAGCTGAGGTCATTGTTTTAAGTCATGTAAAACCAACTAGATTGTCAAGAAGACTAAAATGTTTTATTGTTATAGAGTGCAGACGGGACCATCAGCTTACTAAATTATCTTCCATAAAAACTAGATAAGAGAGTGTAAATGAATCAATATAACTAATCCAAACACATTAATAATGATAATGATAAAATAAGAATATTCCTTAGAGTTATTAATGTGCCTTTCCCATATGTGAAGTCTTTATTGTAGCGGCTATGAAAAATTTATCCTTATTTTCACTTTGCAGAAGAGAGAACAAAGAGAAACATTGTATATATCTTATTCACAATCACATAAGCTAATAAACGATGGAGAAAAGATTTGAATTTAGGCTATTCAAGTACAAAGTCTGGATTCTTTTCACTGATGTATCAACAACAGCATCTCCCTATGCAAATAGGGACAGCACAATTTCCCTTTCATATATCACTTATATTGGCCAAGTGTTTGAAAATAACTGTTATTACATTATTTTGTGAGGAGGAAGATTGTTGTTCTCCTACAGAACAATTTTAAATCCCACTTAAAGTATTAATTTTAATGTCCTACACTATCAGATCTTTTATTCAAGTTACCAACCAATAGCAAAATTAACTGTTTTTTTCTTCGTGCTCACTGTCTGTGAGAGGTGCTAATGGACAGTGAATTGGCCAAAAAGCCAAGGGGAGTATCAGCCAGTGGAATAGTAAATGGTTCAGATAATTCAATAACTGGAAAGTTAGTCCCTTAATACTGAGTGTTGTATTCAAAATCTTAAAACTAAGATCTTGAAGTGAAACTAAAAAAATTTTTGAAATTATAAGCTTGTTTTTTTAAGACATTGTAAAGATAGGCTGAGGCTGATTATGTAAGAAGTAGTGTTGGGGATAACTAGTTCCTTAATATTTGAGAAATGACCAAACATAAACTTCCTGGAAAATCAATTAAAAAATGGGACTTTTGAAAGATTTTCAAAATAAACTAGGAGGATATTCCAAGAAGATGAATATTAAAGGGAAGTTCAAGATGTGGGTTATTAAGCAGACAAAAATAGGACTACAAAATTATTGTCCTCTCCTTTTCTTTTCTTTTCTTTGCTTTTCTTTTCCCGAGTTTGTGTTTGAAAATGAGAGCAAGCAAGCTTTGTGAAGGCTTACTTTGCAAGAATGGCGAGCTTAGACTGGATTGTAAGATGAGACTCAACTGGGGCTCAGGCTGGGGAGGGCAAATGGTAGCCTTTCTAAATGCTGAGCAATTTTTCTTGATGTCTTCAATGGACGACTTTCTTCAATCTTGTGTGCTTTACTCAAGGATAGACAGGTGAGTAAAAGAGGCTTCTAAATGATGATCATGTGGAATAGTCCCAAGAGTTGGAAATGGAGACACCAGAACTTCAGCCTAAGACACTGATGCATTTTAAAGAAAAATAATCCTTTTGGATAGGACATTAGATGATTCCATTCAAATGTTCTCTGACTCAAACTGGGGGAAAATGATTCCAAATTCAAGAAAGGGAACCGTGGCTGAGTGTAGTGGCTTGTTGCTGTAGTCCCCACTACTTGGGAGACTGAGGTGGGAGGATTGCTGGAATGCAAGAGTTTGAGGCTGCAGTGAGCTATGATTGTACTACTGCACTCCAGCCTGGGTGACAGAGTGAGACTTTGTCTCTTAAAAAAAAGAAAGAAAAGGGATTGAAAAATCAAAGAACAGAGAATGAGACCACCTTTTGGGTAACCAAATAATTTTAATAGCGATGTAGAGAAAGCTTCTCTAACCTGGGTTGGGGCATGGCAGTGCTCAGCATCTGTAGAAGAAGTCAGCACATACAGCAAAATCAATCCCAGCTGTACCTTCAGGTTCAATCCTGCTGCAGGAGAGGGCCACCAGGTAAGGGAGCAGACAGCAGCACTGAGATCTGTGATGACTTCCAGGGAGAAGACATAAGCTACTCAGTACTCTGTGAGAGAAAGCTTAATTGGATGGGGATTTCCATCATTCCTGCTAGTTGGCGACTCAGAGCTTAAAGTCTAAAGCCTAGACTTTATAACCAGTTCATAAACATTCATTATTAATGTAAAGTTCTCCCATATTCCTGTCTAAGGTTTTTAAACTGCTGTCAATACTCAAGTACTATCACAAAGAAGTAGAAGCACATAGGGGAAGTAGTTAAGCCCAATAATGGTAATATCATAAAGCAGAAGCATATTGGGAGAAATGAGCAAATTCAAGAAAGTAACTGATTGTCATACACAGGGATGCCTCCCTTAAATAGACACAAAAGTGTGTAATACCTCCTAAATGTGAGTCCCAGTGCTAGATGCAAAGTCAATTCAGATTTGTTTGTGTTTTCAAGCAATTTACATTCAATCATTTAGAATGAGTGAACAAAAATGATTTAAAGTGAATTTTCTGTTTTCCTCTAAGGTAATGCAGAAATGATGTTGCAATATGAACATTTATTCTTGGCTAATATCTAGCCTCTGAAAGTTACTAGCATCATTTTCACAGCAAACAAAAGACTTACTTTTTATGCGGTAATGTTATATCATTATTTTAGACAGACTCCAGCCAATACTTTAAACAGTATGTGAAGATATTTTGACATATTTTACATTTTTGCTCATTTGTTGTTTTAGTTATCAACACATTGCTATGAAAACCAGAAGACGATGGCATATTTAATATGAAAATTTCCCATGTGAGTTTTTCTTGGCATCCCTTGCACAGAATCTCTGGTTTTGAACTGTGCAATTAAAAAAAAAAAAAAAAAAAAAAAAAAAAAAAAAAAAAAAAACATTCTTTATCAGTAAAGACAGAAATCTAATGATAGTATCAAATCTTCCAAAAATCGGTTTACAAACCTTAAAATAATTTCCGATTGAGCATTCCACTAAGAAAGCCTAACACAACAACAAAAAAACACTTTTATTTTAACACTGAGTTTTAATTGCTTATATTGCCACACTTATTTCAGCCAAAAGGTGACAAGATATATAGAAATATAATTTGTAGGCTTAGAAGTGATTCAGAAGTTGTGTTTATTTTTTTCTACTTCTCCTTTTTTTTGGGGGGGGGGGATTGTTGTAAACACTTCAATTTCATTGGGTCTTAATAAAATTAATTTTATAAATCAAATAGTTAAGCTCCTTATAATGTATAAATTGATTTATTAACCCCTTATAAGGAGTGCCCCATTGGATTTTTAAAAAATATTTAGAAACAAATGGCTACTTAAATAATAAATTTTGCACATGAAGAATCTATTAATTTAAAATTTTTGAGAATAAGGATTTATGTTAATTTTTACATGTAGAGAAAAATACAGTGATAATACAGTTGTTCTTTATAGTGAAAAATGCCAACTGTAGAACTAACATGCTTATCTAAATTTAACCTTGTCTATGTTCAGTTCTTTTAAAAGATTATCATATTCAGAGGTTATTTAAAATAATCTCTAAACATAAAGTCCAATAGGCCAAAAATTAAATATTGTTAATGTGAGTATATTATTAATTAAACTGTGTTATACTCATGTTGATTTTTTACTGGTTACATTTCCTAGGAACTATCGTTGTATATAATCTACACAGATAAACCCATTAATAGTAAAAGTTTGCATTTGCATTTCATCAAGGTAGATTAGTGGCCTATGATTGCATTTTTTATTTAATAACTAACAGGGATTCCCCACTGATAATTGACTTTTGCAAGGTAAGCACACTGCTCTCAAATGTAAACTAATAGTCTGTGAACACATAGCTTTGTAACAACCTAGGAAACTCTGACAAATTTATGTCATAACTTCTTATACTGCTAATGAGCTTCAGTAAGTCAACTTATGGGTGTTTATCAGAACTTTGTATAGGTTTTGAGCAGTCATGAGACTTTAACATAAAAAATGAATTCTTTATTTAAAAGGCTACAATCAAAAGATCAATATGTGATCCACATTGAATGATGTTTACTAACATCATTGGTCATTTCCGAGCTCAATAAAGGTTTATTTACCATAGGAAATGCTTTTTAATTATTCATTACCCAAAACCTCAATACTCAGAATACAGGGGAAGAAAATCAAAATCAAGCTTCATTCTTCGTTTAATTTTACTGCACTTCAATTGCAAATACAAATATAAAATAAAAGTTTGCATTAAGTTATAAGAAAACATTCTCATGGAAACAGCACGTAGATGTCAGATGTGTTGACATCTACACCATAATAATCCACTCTCCTGTCTCTCAACTACTTGCCCAAGTAGACGTTCCAAAGGAGACATTCCCAAGGAGACAGCCCTTGTGGAAAGCGACCTGTGCTTTTCCCCTCCAAATTCCCTATACCAATGGCCCTATCCTGGGGTGACAGGGAAAGGGAAGAACAACACAGAAGCTCTGCCTTTGTCTGAGAACCAACTTTTATTCGGAAACTTTCAGTGTTAGCCTAGAAACACTTGCTAGAGATTGAGTCCTTGAGGGTAGAAGACCGTTATGGCAGAGATATTTTTTGACTAGGATGGGGATAATGATCAAGCAGCCTATAAAAGAAATGCCTTAGTAGCTACTGATTTTGTGAAGAGCCAATAAAAGGGATGCCAATGAAGGCTAGACTACCTTTCACAATATTCCAGCATCATTATCTGCATCTGCAGACTTCAATAAACAGTCATTAACACTGTATATTGCATATGTTTGTGGTGAATTCTAGACTCATCCAAAAAAAATGTTTTTGGTAAGTTTTTGGAGAGATAGGACTGAAACCTAATCCAGGAAGTGATAAAGTATTATAATAATTAATACTTGTTATATATAAATCAGTTATATATAAAACTAAAGTTAGGCAAGACCTTCTGAAGAGCAATTTGAAGTGAAGTTCCCTATGTACCTGAGATATGCTAGGAAGGCTTAACATAGGAAAAGGCTTGATTTTACCAGTTGTTGTCTGTACTTTGAAGGAGAATGCTGTTCACATTGATAGGTTGCAGAAAGCTAGAAATCAGCAAGGACTACCACATGGCCAAAAGGCAGGTAGGAAGCCAGAGGAGAAGGGACTAGTAAAGGTGGCCGCACACAAGTTCCAGCCTAAGAAGATTATTTAGTAAAGGTGGCTCTACAATGAATTTTAGCTTGGATTATGTCTTTTTTTTTTTTTTTTTTTTTTTCCTTTTGCTAGCGTCCTTTGAATGGAAAAATTTTAGTTTTCTCACTAGGGCCTATAAAAGCAAAACAAGAATTAGCCTTGAGCCAATGTCATTCATTACTTACAACCTCCTTGACATGTACATATCCTGAAAACCTATCTGCCTTTTCTCCCATTCCGCCATTGACAAACTAGGCAGTGAGATGCTAGGAGTTGTGGTTATCGTTCATTAACGTTTTATTTTACCTACTGTTTAATAACACATTTTGAGATTAAAAACCTATGTGTACTGTTCTGAAGTGAATTTTTGTTGTATGTTTGGCCTGGAGAAAATGAAACATGACATAGGATAAAGTGGTAGAAGTAATAGACAAGAAGACAACTTTAAGAAAATATCAGAGTCTGACAAAATTGTAGTCTCTTTGTGAGAACTTCTTCTGGAAACTTTTCTCTATTCATGTGCTGGAGTGGTGCAGGGTGTGTTTATTTACAAAAAGGAAAGTCCATGCACACAAATTTAACTTTTGTCTCAACAAGAATAAAGTAAGTACCCTTGAATCCAGCAACATCAATATATTAATATTTGTCCTGTGAGCCCCCAAATGCCTTCCACACAGCTATAAGTGCTTAACTGGCTTTCCAACATTAATTTGTTGGCTGACTGAGATCATGCATGAGTGTAGCAGAGCTTGTTCATGGAAGAGAGGGGTGTAGAACTCTTATGACACTGGTGTGAAATACGTAGGATCTGAAGAGTTAATGCATACCGCAGCGGGCAGTTTGACCAAAACACGGCAGCACAGAAATGCAGGTAGGAGTGAGTCACTAAGTATTCCAGCTGGTGACCCTTAGAAGAAAAGAAAGCAGAAAGGAAAGACCAGAGTCAAACATTTACTTTCTCCCTAGGAATTAAGACCATCTTCCCTCTTGGGGAAGGAGGCCATTTGGAAGAATACAAGGTTCAGAGTTCAGGAGTCTAGGCCAAGAAGTCAGATGGTGAGGAAGCCAGGAATGGGTGAACTAATAACACAGACTCACGCTGGAGAGCTGGGGCAGGGTTGAGATAATAGTGGAGCAAGTCAGACTACTGGGAATTTGGCAAAGATAGAGGATCAAAGTTGAATAATGAGAAGCAAGGAGAAAGCCAAAAGCCAATAGAGAGTAAACAATGTCATACGGCTGAGTGAAGTAATTTCATTTGTGAAATCTTAACTATAAATACAAAGTTGTTAGTGACTAATATGTTTTCAAACAACAACTTAGTCATTTTCCTGTTTTCCACGGTGGTCATAGTTTCCTAAAGACTAGCTGTAGGTTAGGCCTGACAAGTTCCCCAAGAATTTCACCAGCTAATGATAGAAAATTATTTGTTCACCTCCTGATCCCCACTTATTTTTGTTTATTTTGACTATGTCTCTGCTCCTACTCCTGATACCAACATTACTCTCCATGAGCCCAAACTAGTGGGGAAGTCTGCAAAGCATACAATTCTTTTAGCTTCTATGTCAAAAACATAGATTCATAATGTCTTAAAAAGCCTAAGCCTTTTGTTTTTCCTAAAAAGATGGCTCTGAAATTCTCTGCTATAATTTTATGCCATGACTAGGGACCCAAATAGTCTGAAAACTTCAAAGATCATTACTTGATATCATAGCAAGTATTTAAAAATGTTTAATACAGATAAGATCACTCATTCTAAGACAAAATCTGTGGAAATACCAAAAATAGTCCACCAAATAGGATGGCAAAGAATTTTGGTTCGTATGTTTTTAATTAAAGAAACAGTAGTTATTGTTTATAAGTGACGCATGTTGAAAATATCACATTAACTTGCTCTCTTCACTATCAGTCATACTGATGAGCATGTAAGGCTTAGGCTGTGCTTTCAGTTGCCTGTGTGGAGCAGTGTCTAAATGCAATATTTTAATCCAGCTGGTGATTGTTCAGGCATCAAAGATAGCAACTGATCACATTAAAACAAAACAGAACCAAGTTACTTCTACATTAATGGCAAAATAAGCAGATAAAAATACTACACGCAATTAATAAAATGAGGAATTTTGATAATCACTGAACCTCATAGCACTTGATGCCAATTAATAACAAAAAAAGTTGCAATGTAAGGAAGGAATGATATTAAAAACCATGATTCTCCTTTAGAAAAACTAACATCAAAACCAGTGTGACCTTCCATTTTTAAATTAACATTTTAATATCTGAGTAAACAGAGAAGGAGAATATTTGCACACACTGAGTCAGAGAGATGTGAGGGAAAAGATATGTGTTTCCTAAACTCAGTTCTCTGTGATGGTTGGAATTTACAGATTCAGGAGGGCTCTGTCTGTGCTGTTGCTATTTTGAACTTTTGGAACTAATGCCACTAATACTTCATCACCTCTGAGTCCACTGTGGCTCACATCTTCCTCCTTTTGACTTTGCTTAGCAATCACTGTATATATATATGTTTGTATATACTCTATATGTGTGTATATATATGTGTGTGTATATATACACACACATATAGAGTATATATGTGTATATGTATACACACACATATATATATATAACTTTTTCTTTCTAAGGAGAAAAGCCAGGAAGTGAAAAGGATCATTGAAAGCATTCACTCTGATTCAACCTGCTTGGGGAACCTTGACATTGAGAAAGAATAGTGCTTAATTACTCACCAAGAAAGATCTTCCCAGTGGTGTTACTGTTCTGTCAGCCATTCTCTAATATTTCCATTTACCTGCTCAGCAAAGGGAAGGCCTCGGAAGCCAGTCTCTCTGAGAAAGTGCTTTGTTCATCACCTAAATCAAGGGTGCAGGAGTTATGAACACACCTCACCCAATGGCTCACAAATGAGTGTACTTTGTCCATTCCTTTCTAAATGGAGCAGCTGACTGGACTGAGGAAAATAATAGAACATAGGAGGCACTCAAAAATTATAAATGAAAATATGTTTGAAAGAGTGGGATTTCAGTTTTCTCCCAGGCCTACAGGAATACTAATGAAACGGTATAGTTCCCTTCACCCCTTCGTGGGACTTGCAAAAGGGTTGCCTCATTTACTCAGGCCAGAGCTCTCAACCCCTCATGGAAGGGGGAGCACACAGGTGGGTGGGTGCAGGAGCCAAGACGAGTGCTTCTGGGCACTGTCAGGAGTAGAACTCCATGTGGCTCCATGGCAGCATCTGAGGAGGGCGGGTACCCATGACCCCCAGAGCCCCAGAGGGCATGTGTTACAGCGTATTATTTTAGCTTTGCTGTCCATGGATGGCTTAAATGCTTAACAGCTCAGTGGAGGGTCAGGGTAACAATCTTTTGCAGCTGCCCTCTTGGTACCCAAGTTCTTGTCTAGCATCTAGGAAGAATTAGGTTGCATGAATGAATGGAAGGGTGATGAATGTGGAGGATTTTATTGAGCGGTAAAAGTGGCTCTCAGTGGGATGGGGAGCTAGAAAGGGGATGGAGTGGGGAGGTGGTCTCCCCCTGGAGTTTGTCCTTCCCTAGCCAAACTGTTCTCCAAAGTCCCACCATCAAGCCGTCCCTCTGAAGTCAAGCTGCTTCTCTCTGACATCCAGTTGCTTCTCTTCTCTCCTCTGCTGCTCTGTTCTGCCACTCAGCTGCTCTGCATCTCTGCCACCCCTCTACCAGTGGAGCCTGGGGTTTTTATGGGTATGGGAGTAGGGAGTAGGGTGGGGGTGCCAAAAAGCAACATTTGAGCAGGAAAATAGCAATATATGTTCTCACTTTGGGCCACAGTCCCAGGCTTCAGGGTGTGGGCCTCACTGGGGATGGCCCTCTTCTACCCAGTCTTTCCATGCCTCCTGTCCATATCACTAATATTTTGGGGATTTATTCAAAATGCATGGATAGGAGACCCCTTTAACCATTATAGGTTAATACAGATGCTCTCTTGGCAGGTTTAGGTGAGATAAATGCCTTATTTTCTACTGTCTTGGAGATCTCAAGATCATCGCCCAGACTTCAAAGATAAACAGAAAAGGGGCGACTCTAGCACGAAAGCTTATATTTACATTCCTGATCACTCACTAAGAACCTTAGTAAATATGATTTAACATGTAATATTTACCTGACTATTTCTCCACCTACAGAAGATTAGAAGTAGCAAGCTATGTGAGAAAAGGGAAAGGAAGGAGGGATAAGCAGATTAGAGAAAGTTTGAGAAATCCTAGTAAGGAAGATAAAAAGCAAAAGGCACGTAAGCTCAGGGCGTTATTTTATTGCTGTGCCTAAAAAATAAAATCTATGCTGAATAGTATTACTGTACCAGATAGCAATTTATGTTTGTAATATTACAAACATAGGTATCAAAGGGAAAAAAAATCCAGTATTTTCCTTCAAGAAGTCAGAAAGCTTTCCTTAAAATGGACAAAGTGGGCACTAAGCGAGGGAAAAATAAACCCCAACTATTCAGAAAATTATCTGATGTTAAGCGTACGAATACTGAATAAACAAGGGGTCATTTAAACCTAACAGGGCAATGTTCAATCTGTTACGCCTGTTTTTTTGTAAGCCTGGACAAGCATCCCCTTTGCACTTTGGCTTCCTCATCCTAAAATTACAGAATTAGACTACTCAGGTTCCTTTTGGTTCTAAACCCTTTTCAGTTGCATGATTTTATTTCTGATAGCCAATTTCACTATGAAGTTACTTCTTTTTTCTTTTTCTTTCTTTCTTTCTTTTTTTTTTTTTTTTTTTTTGAGAAGGAGTTTCACTCTTGTTGCCCAGGCTGGAGTGCGATGGCACGATCTTGGCTCACTGCAACCTCCACCTCCCGGGTTCAAGCAATTCTCCTGCCTCAGCCTCCTGAGTAGTTGGGATTACAGGCACTTGCCACCATGCCCAGATAATTTTTGTATTTTTAGTCGAGACAGGGTTTCACCATGTTGGCCAGGCTGGTCACAAACTCCTGACCTCAGGTGATCCACCTGCCTCTCAGCCTCCCAAAGTGCTGAGATTACAGGCATGAACCACTGTGCCCTTCCCGAAGTTACTTCTTAATACACTTCAAATTTGAGTTGAGCAGGCCAGTTTTGTGTAGAACAAAAACCCATCTGAGTTCTAGTATAATACTGTCTCTCTACGGAAGAATCCTGGCTAATTCTTTCAACTGACATTTCCAGTTAAACAGTTCTTCATCTGACACCAAATATATGTAGACATCCTAAAAATAGCCCCCGAAGACATACATAACATTATCAAGGCAGGGGAAAATAAAAAAGATAGCTAAAAGGACAGATTTTAGAAAAGTCTTAAAAAATTAAAGGATGAGAGGGAAAAAAGGCAAAACCCACTTCAAAGGAGAAATAGAAAGATGAAGACACTGTGTATCTGGAGATTCTGTGGCACGATCATGTTGTTAGGTTATTCTTTGGCATCCCACTGATTCTTTTTTTCTCAGGTGGAGGGAGACAGACTAGTTATATGTATCTGATAAATGAAGATGTGTAGTTCTTAGCAATAGCAAAGATCTGTGGTAGAACCAGCTACCCTTGTGAGTTACTGTGACCACAAAATATTACAGAAGGCTCTTCTTAAGAATGAGGGTTTGGTCTCATGTAGAAGGCAAGAACTTAAAACTTTAAAATAGCCAGGAAAAAAACTACCCCCAAATCCCTTAAAATGTCAGCAAGAGAACATAACAAGGTGAGTAAAGTGAGACTAACTCAGTGAAATCAGAATAACTTCACAACCATGAATGACGCAGGTTGGATCTGAATGATAGGCACATATTTTCTCTCCAAAGTCAGCAAAGAGTTGAAACTTGTAAAACAAAGGGAACTTTACTTGACAAGAAAAAATAGAAACAAAGACAAGGGATTTGTAAACAGGTTCAAATGACTGGGTTCTGCAGACAGTCAAGAAGGTAGAACGGTATTTATACAACTAAGTGGATTCAGAATCCCATTTCAACAATGGAGAATTCATGTAGGTATTAGGTATTAAGAAGGATATTTTAGATAGCTACAAATGAGGACAAAGAGTCGTGAGAAGAAAAGGAGTTCAAGCAATCTAAAATTATCATAGATGGAAGAGAAGGGCAGATGTCAGAAATTGTGAGATAAGCCGATTGATAGAGAAAGCTGACTTTTAAAAATATTAAGATGGGTCTTTTGCTTGGGAATTCAAGTATGAAGACATGTTATTAAAAGAAGTCAGCCTCTAGAGGGGAATAAGAAATTAGGGCGGGAGGGGAGGGGGCAGGTGGAGAAAAGCTCTCTTGTCTCATTAATCCTAAATGTCTGTTCTCATTGCCTGAATGACAAAAAGTTGGTCTGGTCTGGAAGACATTATGGTTTTCCTGCTCTGTTCTCATCTCCTCCTGAAAACAATTTTGTTTCTATATAGCTATTAACACATCTCCTCTCTTTAGGAATAAAAATGAGACACACTGCAGATTTTCAAGGTATTAGGCCCTTCCAGGAACATGAGGGAGGGAGAGGAAGACTGGGACCTCTCCTCTGAAAGATGCTGACCATTGTAAAAGAGTGGCATACCTGGAGGTGCATAATTTGCTTATGAAACAAGGATGATACATCCCTGTGATGTTTATGGCAAATGTCTTTTCTTACTGGGACCAGGAAGGCCCTGACAACTGACTGTTTGAGCATCACAGCCATTTATATTTCTCCTTTCTGTATGCTGGCAGTCACAGCTTCCAGCCTGCTGAGGCTCTGAATTGCATTCGATGGAGTGGTTGTGTCACTGTAAGACACGCTAATCTGTTGGTAGTAAACATTTGAGCTGGAGGTTATGCCAGCTTTTATCATGATGCATGATAAAATAAAAGCAACCATCTAGTGAAATAGCAATATATTTGAGAGGGGGAAAAATGCAACTTGGAGTGATTTTGACTGCAGTAATAAACATTTCAGGCATGATAAAATTTTAATATGGTAATGTTGACAGATAAAAGAATGTTAGAGAACTCAAGATAATTAAGTTATAAGAATGTCATCTGATATGTATTTCAAAATTCCCAGGCCCTTTGCTCAGCTGTCTGCATTCACTGTCCAAAGGGCAGTCATTCAACTATCTGTCAGGGCTCATCCTATAAAGACACTGAGAAAATTTAAAACATGAGCAGAGGATTTGCACCGCACTCTGTTTTTTAGGTAGGTTAGCCAGGGAAAGAGGTTGCTGATCTAACACATTCTCTGAGATTCTAACAGCATCTTCTTGATCTTAGGGGTCACATTAGCTGGTTCTGAAATTTACCTAACAAGAAAGCATATTTTCTTCTCCAAAATATTTTGAACCAGCAGACCCACAGACTCAGTGATCCATGAACACTGTTGCTTCAGGGAGAGTCCTTATAGTCTTGTTAAATTTGCATAGCCTTCTCTAAAGCTGTCTCTGGACCATACCCCCTTGAATTATGATCAGTGAGACACTGTAGTTGCTTTGCCAAAGTATAGTAAAAACACCTCAAAATCAACCCTGTCCTGTAAACCTGCTCATTTCCTTTTTTTCAAACTGGAGTGTCTTTATAGTGTTCCCCCAGGGGTTTCCAAAAAGAATCTACAGTCCTTCAGGCAAATAGATGCATGAGATGTAGTCTTTACTAGTCTCCTGGACATGCAGAGACGTAACCTAAATCACAGGGTAAACAACACAGTTTAGCCTCCAGCTGGAGCTTCTGAACTTTTATGTATTAATTATATGGCATTAAATACATCACTACTTAAAGCCTTGGCCTCAATAAAAGTAGGCTATGGTCCAGCTTTGGTTAGTCTGTACCTCCCAAGGACTGCAATTATCTTCCAGAAAGATGGTAATCTCTCAAAGAATTTAAACATTATTTTAAATTTAATTGACTTTTAAAGTAAATACATATTATATAGCAATTAAAGAGAAAATGGAGCTCATTTTAAAACAAAGTTCCCTCTTCTCCAAGTGACTGACATTTAATGCATAAAACAAACCAGGCACCAGATTGAGATTTTTGTCACATAACCTTCACAACAACCAAGGTAGTCTCCATTACTATTCTGATATTAAATATGAGCAAACTGAGACTCAACATGGTTAAGCAACTTTCCCAAGGTCATGGTTGTTCTTGTAGAATACTAGAAATTCCCAAAAAGAAAAAGAAGAAAAATGGAATTCACCTGATATCCCACCTCCTAAACTCAACCAGTGTGAACATTGTGATGCATTTATTTATCTACAAATGTACATTTATAGGACAACTTGTTATATTATCTGCCTTCCACTCAATAATATGGTTGAACGGTTCACATCATTTTTAATCACATCATTTTAAGTCATGTTCTTAAGGTAGCCTATTTTGGACATTTAGGATACTCATGGAATTTTTCAGGCTCAAAAGAGGAGGAGCCTGTCTGCCAAGACCTGGGATGTACTTGAAAATATATGTTTTTTGACAGATGGATTCAATGTCTAGCTTGATGTGAGAACCTGGTTAAGTCACTTAACCTTTTAAAACCTGTTCCTTCATCTGTAAAATGAGATTGTCATTTACCCTTCCCAATTGTCAAAAGAATTAGACATAATCCAAGCAAAGTTCCTCACTGGGCACTGGACATAGAACGTGTGTTCACCAAGTAACACTGTGTGAATCCCCACTGACCTTACTTCTCTAGGCCTGTATTTTTATGAAAAAGAGAGTTTTGGTCACTAAGGAATAACTAGTTGATTATTGCATATTTAAGATTCATGATTTTAAGATTCTCTTCAGAGATTTTTAGAAAATCTTCGAATCTGGTCTCATGGTGTTGAAGTAAAACTTGGAAAGATTTATTCATGTCTGCACAGGTAGAACTAGTTCAGATGCTCTCTAGTCATGTCCTCACTGATACTCCATTACCTCTTGTGACTGTGGTTAGGAATCAGCAGTGAACGATTGACCACTTCATAGAAGTAGCCTGTTATATTGGTCTCAGCATCTGCCGAGTTATGATGCATTAGAGTATATACCACAGGTTGTGTGGTACTTATAACAGTTAAAGAAGCAACATTTTAAAATTAATAGTATCACAATGGATTCAAGATTATACTTCTTTGTAAGATTTCCAATTGCCTTGTCTTTCATTGTGATCTGCTTCTTTAGTGAGAAAGAAAGGTATAGAATTGGCTGGGTGCCGTGGCTCACGCCTGTAATCCAAGCACTTTGGGAGCCAAGGCGGGTGGATAATTTGAGGTCAGGAGTTCAAGGCCAGCCTGGTCAACATGGTGAAACCCCGTCTCAACTAAAAATACAAAAATTAGCTGGGCAGTAGAGGCATATGCCTGTAATCCCAGCTACTAGGGAGTCTCAGGCAGGAGAATCACTTGAACCCGGGAGGCAGAGGTTGCTGTGAGCCAGGATCATGCCACTGTACTCCAGTCTAGGTGACAGAGTGAGACCCTGTCTCCCAACCCCCCCCCCAAAAAAAAAGAAAGAAAAAAGGAGAAAGGGATAGAGTTTAAAAGTGTACTGGAGTTACAGCTGCTCAGCCAAGACTTTGTTTCACTCTGGATATCCCACATGGGGTAGTGTTTGGCATGTGAAATTCATCTCCCACTTCGGACAGCAAAGGGAAAAATAGAAAACTAGTAGGTAACAGCACTACACTTAAGTGAAATAGCTTTATACTCTTCCATGACTAGAGACCTCATCAATCCAAGCTGTTCTAGCATCCTCCTGAGAGCCCCAAAACATCTATGTAGGGACTAGAAACAGACTACTACAAATCTGTCACCCATAAAGGAGAACCCTGGCTTATCACAGTGCTTTATTCCTAGATGAAGGCCAGCATATTTATATCTGTATTTCCGAGCTCAAGATGTATTCAGCTGCTTGGCATCTTACTAAATTTTAATAAAACATTTGCATTTGCACATACGCTAGCATTTTGACTAGAAAATAGTGCAAACCTCAAATAGTTGAGTGAGCCATAGGAGAAAATCACAGGTTTCAGACAGCTGCAATATAGTACAGATGAGGAAGTGAAATAAGTGGGTGTGTTTATTCTTGCAAATGTGTGATATTTCTGGTACTAAGGTTCGAGGATGAAAAAAGATCAAAATACCAGTATTCCCATGTGCAGACCAGCATTCTTTATTGTTAAAGGGAGTTGTGGATGACAGGGAAAAGGAGGGCTTTCTGAAGGCCTTTGATCAGGTAGCAGCTGATGAGAATTTAGAAAGATGCAGGCCGCAGTGGAGGAGAGAGTCCGTACACCCTGACTCACACCTGCAGTTTGTTTCGTGTGACTCTGGAAGAAAGTTTCAGCACAATTTAATGAAATCATGTTCCATGCCAGAAGAGTGTGTTTGCAAGTCTGATGAAAATCTGATGGGCATTCTGCCTAGGAAGAATGTAAGGAAATAAACAAATGTTTTCCACTATGATTATCAAATCAACAAAGCTCTAACTTTGGTTAACAGAGAAGGAATCCAAAGAATATTGACACGATTGGTAAATTGTAGAATATTGCATTAAATCAATCATCTTTCAAGAAAAATTCCTCAGGATAACATTGACTCTCTTTCATTGAATAAAAGAAAGCTATCCTGAAAGATATATTGTCCTCATGTAATATGAGTTTCTTTTATTTAATAGGAGCTTCTGTGTTTCATTAAGTCTAAATATAATTCATGCCCTTTGGTTCCCTGCCCCCACTATTAAATTTTTTTAGCAGGTTTGACTCTAGGAAAAATTGTGAATAGATAAAATTCTGTTTATAGTTCTTCTCTGTAATCATTCTATTTTCCAGTACCATTTAGAAATTCATGTGTTTACCACAGATTTCCTGAATAGCTTTTATGTTGCACTGGGAATACACAAAAATTTTTAACATTTGCTTCATGTCCTCAAGAAGTATATAATATTATCTCTTCTGAAATTACTCCTCTTCTTGAAATACCCATGTTACATTTTTTTTTCTCTCAGACTACTACATGCTTCTCACTCAAGTACCTCTTGAATTACAGGAGAAAATACTGATGAATGATAATGGGACACCAGCACATCATCATCTGACTGCATATTGCACGCTAGTAGGTGCTCAATAAAAATCTGTCTTATCTCCTTTGATAGTTGTCAACCTATGGCGTGGCCCATTTTTATTGTAACCAAAGGAATGAAACTATTAACATGGAATGGCAAATGAGGAGGACAATATTTTAAAGGGGGCAACAGTCCCTAAATTAAATGCCATCAGTGCTTCTCCCAGATCCCTTTCTCCACCAGTGTACCCACTCTCCAGCTGCAGTGTCTGGCGGCTGGGCTACAACCACCCTTCTTTTCCAGAGGATTGTCCTCAGCCCAAATCTGACTGTCACAGGGGTACAAAAGCCCAGCCCCCTTGCCTCAAAGTGGGACAAATTCGGTGCTCTCCCGCTTTCTGCGGGACCAGATTAAAGCTGGAGTTCTCCTGAGGTTCCATCCTTGCTTAGTTTATTCCCCTGCCCAAGCTGACTTTCCTTCCTCCCTTTCTCCTAGCAGCACTCCTTCAATAAGTCACATACATCTGAATCCCTATCTCAGGCTCTGCTTCTAGGGAATCCAACCCAAGACATCTCAATCATAGGGAGCCAGTAACCTACAGGATATGCATGTTCTTGCTTAAAAATAAGTGAAAACAGGCTGGGTGCAGTGGCTCATGCCTGTAATCCCAGCACATTGGGAGGCCAAGGTGGGAGGTTCACCTGAGGTCAGGAGTTTGAGACCAGTTTGGCCAATATGGTGAAACCCCATCTCTACTAAAAATACAAACATTAGCCAGGCATGGTGGCAGGCAACTGTAATCCCAGCTACTCAGGAGGCTGAGGCAGGAGAATCGCTTGAAGCCAGGAGGCAGTATCTGCAGTGAGCTGAGATCACGCCACTGCACTCCAGCCTGGGTTGCAGAACAAGACTCTATCACAAAAGAAAAAAAAAAGCAAAAACAAAAATAATAGCATGTAAGTCTTGAGTAAGATTATCCAATTGTTTAATAAATCTAAGATACACAAGTAAAAAAAGTATTTACATGGTAATAAAAATGCCAATTTCATAATTAGGATAAAGCTCTGTCTAGTCATTTCATGTCTAAATAAATAATAAAACAATCTTTTATATTAGCAATATTAAAAAATTATTTTTGTCACATATCCTGTGAGAAATAATAAATAAGCCAAGACTTCTTGGACAAATCAATGAAGTAACAAAACCATAACAGTGATAATATAAACCTTTGCCCATTAAATATTTCAAAGTGGTTTTACTCATTATGTAAACTGAAACTGAAAATCAGGCAATGTTTTTTGGTCTTATTGGTCTTCTGTTATATTACCTCATCATCATTAACTTTATAGTGTTTTAACATTTTTAAATGTTAAAATGCATTATTTCTACTGATTCTCAAAATGACCCCAGGGCACAAAAAAAATCGATTTTTTTTTTTTCTCCTACAGAAGGGGTTATTAACCCTGCCTCAGATTCTATCAACCCTGCTTGACCATTACGAGAGAGGCTTTTAAGATCTATAAGGGCCTACATTCCATACCAAACTATTTAAACCATGCCTAGGAGAAGGGTGAGTCCTGTGTAATCATGTTTTAAAGCTTCTAGATGTTTCTAATCTGTCACTAGGTTGCGAAACACTAGATTAAGTAACATGGCCAATTTTTCCAGCTGCTGAGTCCTAGAATCACATCTGAATCCAGAATTTCTCATACACATTGGAGTTCCTTCCATTTCACCAGAAGTTCTGAATTTTAATTGGTATTTAGAGGGAAAAATATGAATGTGGACTGTGCATTCCACCGGAAGACAAAATATATCACATATATTTTGAGATATACCAATAAATAAAACAGATTTGGCTTTGAATGAGTTTTCAGTTTTGGGGTGGATAAACCATTTAAGTATGTGTAAGGAAAATTTCTTTTTCAAGTATAAATGAGTTTAGAAGTGACCAAGTTTTTGGCAGAGGATAATCAAAGTTTGGCTGTTCCCCAAGTGTTTGTAAAACACAGTAGTTGAGTTTGTTTAGCCTAAAAAGGGTTCCCATCAATATAACCCACAAGAATAGCATTGAATTTTCAGAACAGGAAAATAGGGAAGAATGTCTAATAATTGACAAAGATTTTATCTCATTCGTATCGTCACAGATTAGAATTTGATCTTTTATTCCTGTGAAATAATACTTCTCATATATATATTTATATCAAGCTTAGTTTATAGAGACATTTTCACTGATCACTGAGAAGTCAATGGTGAGAATATCAATGTGGAAAATCAATGTTTTTTTTTTCGATATAGAGTTTTGCTCTTGTTGCCCAGGCTGGAGTGCAATGGCTTGATCTTGGCTCACTGCAACCTCTGCCTCCCAGGTTCAAGCGATTCTCCTGCCTTAGCCTCCCGAGTAGCTGGGAATACAGGCACTCACTACTATGCCCAGCTAATTTTTTGTATTTTTAGTAGAGATGGGGTTTCATCATGCTGGCCAGTCTGGTCTCGAACTCCTGACCTCAGGTGATCCACCCGCCTCTGCCTCTCAAAGTACTGGGATGCTTTTAAAGCTAGGTGTGTAATTAAGTGTGGTCTACCAGCCACAGTGAATGTATATGCTGGTTAGAGAAAGAGAGAAGAAGGTATTCAATTGAGCTCTTGAAGCCTAAGAGCACACTGCACTTCAATGTCTTATTTACTTCTTGCAAGGCTGGTTTCTTGCTAGAAGTAGAATTCCTCTCTGATCTTGCACATGCTCAAATGGAGTGCTGAGCCTCAGCCAATACCTACTAGTCCCCAGTGCTTAAGATCAGAGTTTGTTAAATATTTTTATGCTTTGAGCTCCTTGGCAGTGTGGTGAAGACTGTGGATTCCTTCTCAGGATATACTTACTACCAGGTTCTTCAGGATTATAAAGGAAACCAATTATGCTGAGAAACAGTTCTAACTCAAGGTTCTCACTACAAAAAATCATCCAGGAAATATAACCATGATGTTCATTGCATTGGCAACCACCAAAATCTAGAAGTCATTTCTTAGGTTTATAATGCTGTGAGCTCATAATGTGAATTGCTGTAGCCTCAAAGAGGGAAAGCAGCCCCCACTTTGGCTCAGATATTTCCTATTCCCAACTTTCTGGTTTTGGCAGCATTTCCTTTACTGTACTAGAGAACTGCAGATTCCAAGTCTATCCCCAGAGCTGGGGCCATGTGGCTTTTGATGCAGCTGGCCATATGGAGGCAGGATTGGATAATATTATGATTTGCATGCCAATGAATTGATCAAATTAGAGATTTGCTTCAAAGATTTGCCTGTGTGATGGATTGTTAAGAGGAATTCTAGAGTAGCTCTTTGAAAAAAAACTTCAGATTTGAAATAGAACTTAATATTTCACGTTTCCTTTCTCTTATGGATATGCGTATTATTGCTTGGTGACCTCCCTCACTATTGAAGGTATCATACAGTTGACTTAGGCGAAAGGCACACAGTGGTTTTTGATTAGACTGCTAGGTCCCCATGATTTAGATCCTTATTTGGGATCACAGAGTTATATTAGACTGTGTATTTGTTTATTTCATTATGTATTTTGCCCCAAAATTGTTCTCAACTGGTCTTAAAAACTGTGAAGTAGATTTCTTGAATCATTTTGGAAAAGAATGGCAAAAAAGGAAAGTATTTTTTAAAAATATTTTTTAGGGTAGAAAGTATAATTTTATCTCCTCATTGAATTCACTGACTATGCTGTAGTCACTATTGTGTTGATAACACTACTGCATCACTTATTCACTCTTTCTCAAAACACTTATTGAGTAAAGACTTTTTCCCAGAGGCTGAAATAGCCACGATCTTTTAGAAGATAAGTCTCAAATCTGTAAAACATTTAAGGAAGTAACTTCTTCAATCATTTCCTGTAAGTTCTCCCAGCCACTGAAGTGAAAATTACCAGAATCATGCTCTTAAAACCCACCTTGGACTAAATAATTTAAGATAAAAGTCACATTTCGGTAATGGAAAAGTCATGTATCATTTCTTGTTCACAGCAATTTTTAGATCTTCATGTTCACATGAAGAAATTTTAGACTATTAAAGAATTCAACAAAAGCCTTTATTTTAGCTTTGTTAGTGTAAATTAAACTTATCTTCAGTAAGTTTGTGCTTTATTTCTATTATAATTTCTTCTTCTTTGTAAGTTTCTCTTTGATGGAAGTCACGCCTCTCAGAGAAAGAAAAAGGCATAGCTGGCCAAACCTATACTGCCCATATTTTGACTTTAAGTGTATATTAGGATAAAGTTTAAACTGCTGTAACAAAGAGATTTCCAATGCCAAAGTTTAAATGACAGATGTTTAGGTCTCTTCAATGCAATAGTATATGTGATCCAGGAATGTGGAACAGCATCACTCCAAAAGGCTTTCCAAGAACCCGGACTGGAGTGACAATTCTGCTGTCCTTAGTACAAAGCTTCCAAGTGTGGTGTGATGGTCACCAAAACCTGGAGGTACAGGTGAGAGAGTTAGATGGAGTACAAGTACCATGCTTTAAGGACAAGACCTGAAGGGACACACTCACTTTTGCTCATATCCCATTGGCAGGCACATTGTCACATGGTTGTGCCAAGCCACCCAGCTAAAACTTCTCTAATAAGGAAAGAAAGGAGAATAAATGGATTTGAAAGACAACTGATAATCTACCACCAGCATTTCTGTTTCATATTCTATTTTCTACTTAGAGAAAGAAGCGTGAGTAGCTTTTATCAAATACAGTAGATCATCCTTTCCATTTGCTGGGTTTAATTGAAGTATTATATTTAAATTATGGTTTTTAGTCTTTAGACTTTGAAAAAAATCTAGTATGATAATTTATATACAAAATACAGGGAGAAGTTTAGACTTTAATTTTTGTCATCTGTTCAGAAATGTGCCTACATTTGCAAATTTTCATTTTCAAAAAGTATACAGAGTTATGAGTGGATTGGGCTCTTAGAATTACATGTATTACATGTTTTAGATTATTAAAATATACTAATCACCACTATAGTTAAGTGCTTGTGGTCTAGTGTTTGGATTTGAAACATACATTATTGTCTCTATACCTTTCAAAGCAGGCACAATTCATCCAGTTTTGCAGATCAAGACACGTAGGTACAGAGTTTAGAAAACTTGGCCAATTTCCTAAGTGGTAAAGTAGGGATTTGAAACTAACTCTGTCTGTTTCTAAAGCATTTTCTATTTATTGTCTCATTTAATCCCCATAACAATCCTTTAAAGTAGGTGGCTGGTCTTTGTTTCAGTTAATAGAATATAAAAGTAAAGATAGAAAGTTTAAGTAACTTGCCAAAGAAACACAGTAGGTAACAAACTAAGAGTTTCTGAGTCTAAAAATCTATGCTTTTTTAATACAATTGTTGTTGAATTAAAGTTGCACTGCATTTACAGTCAACCAACTTGGTTCAATCAACAGAATGACCATCGTCTTCTATTTGAGTGATCTTGAGTAAGCTACTTAATTTTCCAGTATTCCAAAAATGATAATAAGCATGTCCAGGTGCTATTGTAATACTTAAATAAAATTAATTTATGTAAAGTGCATGCAACAAACTTGATCAGAGTAGGTGTTCACTTAATAATTTTGAGCCCCTTCTCTTTGAATCTGAATAGATGTGGCTTTAGAGAACTACATTTCCATCTACATTTAGAAATAGAAACAGAATAGAAAATGGAGGTCTCCAAAGGAATAATATTAATTAAATAGTGCTACTAAATTATAAAGATTAAGGGTATTGGAGAAGCCAATTTGAAGCCAAACACAAGAAGTTTTTTTTACATACTGAATTCAGTATGTGCAAAATATGTTAATTACTTGTACCTCAAGGAGAAAGCTGGGAATAAACAAGTGTGCTTGTCTCTCCCAAAGAGTCATCCAATGTCACATACTAACCTAATTGGTCTTTTGGCCCCTTTGTGATTATTCCTTATGTTTAATAACACTCGAAGATTTATGAAATTCCTTCTCTAAATTGTCTTTATTCATTAATGCTACTAATATACTAGATTTCTTTATGTTTGTCTCTGGATTTCTTTTCTTTATACTGTTGAGTCCTATGATTTCAGGAGAATGGTCACTCTGTCATACCACTTGATTGATAAAGCTAATAATAATGATTAGTAGTTGTAGTAATAACTTGTTCATCAGTTTTCTAGGTATATTTTGTCTAATTCTTATTATTTTTATAACAACTCTATTATAGAACCTATAGGTAGGTATTTTTATCCCCATCTTGCATATGGAAAGAATGAAGCACAGAGACATTAAGAAATTTGTCCATGGTCTCACTGTTGTTAAGGGGTGGAATGGTTTCAAACCCACAATATAGCACCAACCTAGGCTGATAACCACTACTCATCATGCCTCTCTGCAAGCTAAAGTGGTCTTGTCAAAGAAAAAAAAAGATTCAATGCGTTCAAGGAACTCCTTTTAAATGTTCCTTTCTGGGAGAGGATTACTATAGCTATATTCTTTGGAAAAAAAAAAACGTATTAGTGAATTAAATTGATATATTTGTAAAATTATTTAAGATGTCAAAAAATTGGAAAAATATTTACAAGTCTATACATGTTTAACTCTCTCTCTCTCTCTTTTATGCTGCAACACAATTAAAATTAAACCTTATTTTATTGTTGCCACGTTGTGACTGTCAAGAGGGGCATCTTCCATTTGTTAGAATAAGCGAGCCTGGTCTCACAATGCTGAATCTGTGAATTTTGACAGTTTTAGAAAGTAAATGTTAATAATTACACAAGAAGTTCCTTGTATGTGATTTGCTATAGAATAATTTTACTTTAATAATGCAAAAGTACACGGTAAAAAAAATAAAGAAAGAAAGAAAACTGCAACTCAAAGTGTTTTTCTTGCTCCACTTTCTATTCTGTCAAGGACATGGCTAGAGAAATCATCTCAGTTTTTTAGTTGTCTGTTGATTTGCTTTAGGTTTTAAGGCCATTCCATCTTCTCTCAGCTGGGTAGCACATTGAGATCTCAGTCCACATGTGATTCAAAAGATTGATATGGGATCCTGCAAGGAAAACCAAGATGGCCTTCCAAGTGATATGTCCTCACAATCGAGATGAAAGATGACCTTTCTTTCTCTACTACTTTGCCAAACACAGTCACTCCCACTTTCTTGTAAACTAAGGCCTCCCAAATACAGACAAACAGCCCTGCTTTGAGCTTTGGCTAAGTAGCTTTCTTAAAAGTCATCTTCACCTTTATAGAAAGGATAGTGGGAAGACTGGATCAAAATCTCCAACTCCATGCTAACTCATTTTTGCTCTCTGTGTCAGTTGGACTTGGAAAACAGTATCTTAAAGAATATGATTGCATGTTCCTCATGACTTCTGTGCTTCAGAATTGCAGCAAATGTCAGTCTAAGGCAACTTAAAAAGTTTTTAGGTGCTATAATGCTATAAGACTATATCTTCTTGGGGGCTAATGCCTTCACTGGTTACAAATACTTGAGAAAACTTTTTAATTGATATCATCAAGTTCAGTATGTATATTGGCTTGAAAGTCAGGAGAATGCCAAAATAATTATTTTAGGATATCAGTGTACATGTCTGCTTCTTTACTTTGCCTTATTTGTCTTCATAGCACTTATTACGTGAAACTATGCGAGATAGTAACTTATTTGTTTTATTATCTATCTCATTCACTAGAAGGTAAGCTTCATTGGCTTTACTCAGGCTGTATTCTCATGGTCTATAACCCTGTTTGATGCGTGGCAGACCTTGGATAGGATGTTTTCTTCTAGTAGTTTCATAGTTTGGAGTCTTGTGTTTAAGTTTTTTATCCATTTTGAGTGGATTTTTGTATATGGTAAGAGATAGGGGGTCTAGTTTCATCATTCTGTGTAAGGATATCTGGTTTTCCCAGCACCATTTATCGAAGAGGGTGTCCTCTCCCCCTGATATTGTTTGGTTGTGTCCCCAACCAAATCTCATCTTGAATTGTAACTCCCACAATTCCTACGTGTCATGGGACGAATCCAGTGGGAGACGATGGAATTACAGGGCCTGGTCTTTCCTGAGCTGTTCTCATAACAGTGAATGAATCTCACAAGATCTGATGGTTTCAAAAATGAGAGTTTTCCCTGCACAAGTTCTCTTCTTTTCTCTGCCGCCATGTGAGACATGCCTTTCACCTTCCGCCATGATTGTGAGACCTCCCCCGTCACATGGAACTGTAAGTCCAATAAATCACTTTCTTTTGTAAATTTCCCAGTCTCAGGTATGTCTTTATCAGCAGTGTGAAAACAGACCGATACACTCCTAGATGTGTTTTTGGTGCCTTTGTCAAAAATCAGTTGTCTCTTTTTGTTTCTGTTGCCTGCGCTTTTGAAATCTTAGCCATAAATCTTTGCCTAGACAAATGGGACTACATTAAACTAAAAAGCTTCTGTACAACAAAGGAAACAATCAACAGAGTGAAGATATGACCTATAGAATGGGAGAAAATATTTGCGAACTATTCATCCTACAAGGGACTAATATCCAGAATATACAAGGATCTCAAACAATTCAATAGCAAAAATCTCAAATAATTCAATTAGAAGTGGGCAAAGAAACTGAATAGACATTTTTCGACATACAAATGGCCAAGAAACTTATGAAAAAATTCTCAATATCACTAATCAGAGAAATGCAAATCAAAACCACAACGAGATATTATCACATCTCAAATTAGAATGGCTACTAACAAAAAAAATAATAAATAACAAATGACGGCAAGGATATGGAGGAAAAGGGATTCTTACACACTCATGGTAGGAATGTAAACTAGTACACCCATTATAAAAAACAGTATGGAGGTTTCTCAAAAAACTAAAAAAATATAGCTATCATATGACCAATTCATATGATCAGTTCCTCTACTGGGTACTAATCCTAGGGAAAGAAAATAAGTATATCAAAGGAATACCTACCCCTATGTTTATTGTAGCACTATTCACAATAGTTCACATATGAAATCAACCCAAATATCCATCGATAGCTGAACAGAAAAAGAAAATACAGTATACATTCACAATGGAATATGACTCAGCCATAAAAAGAATGAAATCTTGCATTTGAGGCAACATGGATGAGCCTAGAGGAAATTATCTTAAGTGAAATAAGACAGGCACAGAAAGATAAATACCACATGTTCTCATGTATATGTGGGAGCTAAAAAACATTTTGAGTTCATAGAAATAGAGAACAGAATTATAAGTAACATAGGCTGAGAAGGCTAAGAGAGAAGGGAGAATTAGGAGAGGTTAGTTAACAAATACAAAACTACAGCTAGGCAGGCGGAATGAGTTTTGGTGTTCTGTAGCACTGTAGGGTGAATATGGTTAATTTTCCTATAACTTATTGTATGAACATGTGACATGGTAGTTTGCTGCACCTAAAACTTATTGTATGAAAATTAACCCTATTCACTCTACAGTGCTACAGATACAGAATTTATTATATATCTTCCAAAAACTAGAAGAGAGGATTCTGAATGCTCACAACACAAAGAAATGGTAAATGTTTGAGGTGATGGATATGCTAATTACCCTGATTTGATCATTACACATTGTATGTATGTATCAAAATAACACTCTGTATTCCATAAATATGTACAATGGTTGTGTCAAGTAAACATAAAAGGAAAAAAACTAAGCCAATATCCCTCAGCAATAGACTATTTTAAGGAATCTTTAGTTTCAAAGTGGACACTAAAGAGAAGTTGTAAATGTGAATAAATCTAACATTTTTTTGACCCTTATCACATGTCAAACTCAGTTTCAAGTATTTTACTGGTTTTATCTCATTTAATCTTCCCCAAAACCCCATAAAGCAGGTGCTATTGTTATTATTAATTTAGTTTTACAGGTGAAGAAAACAGAGGTGAAGAAATGTGCCAGTTCCATACCATGTACGTGACTGAAGGCCAACAACAGAAATTCTTTGCAAGTTCAAAGGAGAGTTTACTTTTGAGTGATAACATCTCATTTCTCAGTCTTTACCTTGTTCTCAGCATAATAAGGCCTCCAGTCATGCGACATTATATTTGAAACAATAAATCTTAACCTCTGGGCAACTTAACTGCCTTCTTATTAATAAAACATTAAATGTCATTTAAATTTTAGAAAAGTAGGGAGAAATTAAAAACTTCTCAATATTTTTACCCATTTTAACCAGACCTTGCAGTAAAAGTTCAAAACATGACACAAGGAATTTTCCTTTCTGATTTCTCAAAATCGTTGGCTCTAAAGCTGACACCAAAAAATGAACTGTTTCTTCCAGTTTATAATGAAAAATTCACAGAAGCCATGGTTCTTCGTGTTACAGATGGCTTTGTGAAAATACTAATGCAAGAATCATGGTTCCTTATGGAAGCACCAGAGGAACTCTACAGATACACAAGGTATATGTTTCACTCCTTTCATATAAATCCACATTCATGTCTCCACATGCTTAAAAGACTGGACTCAATTACAACATTCAACAAAATTGTATAAAACTTTGTTTGGCTCTTAGTTTGAATTGTTTCACCAGAGACTCCACAAGGTCGATATGATGAAGGTCTTCAGCTTGCACTATGGCTCATGGTCAATTAAAATCAGTGTGTTTTTATTAGCCTGGCTGAAAATGGCTTTTCTGTTTATGAATTTACTTTGCAAAGGCTCAGAAATTATACCCCTTGCTTGAAGTTGCCCCAGGGCACAGATACACATAAAACTTCATTAATTAAAATAGTAAATGACTTAGGTCATAAATAAAGACTGGGTAGTTACACTGATTATAAAACGTAGGCAGCTAGGAAATCAGGGGTTCCAAGCTAGGCTCTATTGGTCAGAAGGGAAGAACAATTTTTTTTGTTAGAAATTTTGACTCCAGCTTTCCTCCAAAAAAATTACTGGAGGAGGTATGAAAAGATAGGGAGAAATAGGAGTGCATTATACAAACAGAAGCCCCAGACATTTTCACTGAATGGCATGAATTTCTGTTTAATTTGAAGACAAACTTCGATTCTTTTTTGCTTGTTTGTTTTTTTGAGACGGAGTTTCGCTCTTTTTGCACAGGCTGGAGTGCAATGGTGCGATCTCTGCTTGCCGCAGCCTCTGCTTGCCCCAACCTCAGCCTCCCGGGTTCAAGCGATTCTCTTGTCTCAGCCTCCCAAGTAGCTGGGATTACAGGCACCCACCACCACACTCGGCTAATTTTGTATTTTTAGTAGAGACGGGGTTCCTCCATGTTGACCAGGCTGGTCTCCAACTCCCAACCTCAGATGATCCACCCGCCTGGGCCTCCCAAAGTTTTGGGATTACAGGTGTGAGCCACGGCACCCACCCTCTTTTTCTAAGTTTTGCGATACATGTGAAGGACATGTATGTTTGTTACATAGGTAAACATGTGCCATGGTGGTTTGCTGCACCCATCAACCCATCACCAAGGTATTAAACTCCACATACATTAGTTATTTATCCTGAGACTCTCCCTCCCTTGTCCCTTCCCCGACCCTGACTGGCCCCAGTGTGTATAGCTTTTCTCCCTGTGAAACCTGGGCTCTTGATAATTGGAGCAGTTATAGTTTCCTTGAGCTAGAACCTGAAATCCCTGAATTGCTAAAGTTTCTGGATAATATGTGATATATAAGTCTCAGGCTAGGTGGAGGGGTCTGGACTGTAGGTAGAAACCTGGGAATTGATAGCATGGGAACCGGCTAAGAACACGTACAAAGAGAGACGGGGAGAAAAGGAGCTTGAACGGAGGAGAGGAGAGGGCAGAGGAATGAGTGTTGGAGTTAGACAACCAATGGAATTATAACAGAAATTCAGATGATGTCTGTTAATATGAAATACACTTCTGGCCTAGTGCGGTGGCTCACTCCTGTAATCCCAGCACTTTGGGAGGCCGAGGTGGGTGGATTGCCTGAGCTCAGGAGTTTGCGACCAGCCTGGGCAACACGATGAAACCCCATCTCTACTAAAATACAAAAAATTAGCCAGGCATGGTGGCAGGCGCCTGTAGTCCCAGCTACTCGGGAGGCTGAGGTGGGAGAATGGCGTCAACCCGGGAGGCGGAGTTTGCAGTGAGCCAAGATCGCAGCTGCTGCACTCCAGCCTGGGTGACAGAGTGAGACAACGTCTCAGGAAAAAAAAAAAAGAAAAAAAAAAAAAATATATATATATATATATATGTGGCAAAAATAATTATTCAGATCCTCTAAAGCAATTTATTTTAAAGTGAAGGTATTGGGTATAACGTAGTTTCCAAGTAATTTGCTGTTTTACTGAATTGAATATTCTTCAAATGGTTTTGAATGCTTTCATGCCCATGATGGTGTTCACAGCAGGCAAAAGCCCTGGGAAGTACATGAAATAGTTTCAGTTCATGTTCCAAATAAACACACTAATTGTTTAATTTATTTGCCTCCTAGACTGGTTCTGGAAAACAGCAGAGTTAGTGTTAATTATGTATATTTTTTCCATTTAACAATAAGCTTGAATCTTATCAGTCCTCCCTTCTACACCACAAATCTAAACTCAGCCACTGCTCCCATCTGAGGTTAATAACTAACATTTAATCCTGTGAATTAAAGCACAGAGAGAAAAATAAGAAATGAATTCTTAAATGCCTTTTATTTTTACTATTTTCCTGTCCCTTTCTCTTTTTCTCCTTTATTCTTCCACTAGCATTCAATGGCTCAAAAATTATTGTCAACTTTAGATTCAAAATACCTCTTGATCCTTCTTGTCCTTTTTGTCCTTATTGCTGTGATCTTATTTTTAAAATACATTTTTACATTTAATTGATGTATAAATCATAAATAATAAAATTCTCAGGTCCTGAGTGTATAGTTTGATGAATGTGATATATGTGAACGCCTGAGTAATCTTTTTTTTTTTTTTTTTGAGACAGAGTCTCGCTCTGTCGCCCAGGCTGGAGTGCAGTGGTGCTCTCTCTGCTCACTGCAATCTCCGCCTCCTGGGTTCAAGTGATTCTCCTACCTCAGCCTCCCGAATAGCTGGGATTACAGGCACACACCACCACCCCCAGCTAATTTTTATATTTTTAGTAGAGATGGGGTTTCACCATGTTGACCAGGATGGTCTCAATCTCTTGACCTCATGATCCGCCCCCCTCGGCCTCCAAAAGTGCTGGTATTACAGGTGTGAGCCACCATGCACAGCTGCCCTGAGTAATCTCTAACCCAATCAAGATCGAAAGATTTCTATCATCCCATGAGATTCCCTCATGCCCCTTTCTGGGTAATCTTACCCTTGACCTCATGCTGAGGCAACCACTGTTCAGATATTTCTCTCTATAGATTAGTTTCACCTATTCTAGAACTTCAAACAAATGCAACTACATAGTATTTATTTCTCTTGATTTGTTTCATTTGGCATAATGTTTTTGAGGTCTGAGTATTAGGAATTTATTCCTTTATATTGCTAGATGGTTTTCCATTGTATGTAAATATCATCCGTTATTTATCCATTCTCCTGCTGACACTTAGATTTAGTTTGGAGCTATGATAAGTAAAGCTGCTATGAGTGTTTTTGTACATGTCTTTCTGTGAACATGTGTTTTTCCTTCTCTTAGACAAATATCTGAGTTAAACTGCTTGGTCATGACTTTAAATCCTTATAATTGCTAACCTGGATTAGAGATATCCTAAATGATATCACTATTTCATTTATCTCCTCCTACTCTGTAGTGGAGAGAATATCGTCCCCCTAAAGATGTCCATGCCCTAATCTCTGGAACCTGAAATGGAAAAAGGGACTTTGCAGATGTGATTAAGAATCTTAATCCTTATTCTGGATTATTCATGTGGGTCCTCAAAAGAAGCACGCATAAGGGTCAGAGACATTGGGAGTGACTGGAAGATGTCATGCTGCTGGCTTTGAGGATAGCAGAAGGGGCCACAAGTTAAGGAATGCTGGCATCTAGAAGCTGGAAGGAGCAAGGAACCAATTTCAATTCTGCCCTAGAGCTTTCAGACAGAAAGTAATCCTGACTGCACTTTGATTTTAGGACTCTGACCTGAAGAACTGAAAGAAAATACATTTGTGTTTTTTTAAGCCACATAGTTTGTGGAAGTTTGTTACAGCAGCAATAGAAAACTAATTTACACTCTCCCAATCTGTCCAATTCATTCTGCCACCAGAAAGATCATTTTGACTTGAAAGTTGGTTTTCCTCAATACCTTGCTTGAACGTTTTCTCCAGTATTAAATCAAAACTCTGCCATGTTACATAAAGCCCCTCCCTCTCAGTCCCTCTCTCTCTCTCTAGACTTACGGCCACCACTCTCTCTAAGAGTACTTTTCTGTCTGCACATTATTCTTGATTTCCCAGTATTTCATTCTCTTTCCCAAATCTGTGATTTCTGCTCTGAGGCTTCTTCCCCTAATTATTTAGCAGGTAAATGTTTGCTTAGTCTTAAAGTTTTAGATCTATCATCACCTCTTCTGCAAAGCCTTCTCTTCAATCGGGATCTGGACCCTTTCTTTGAAAATCCCATGAAATCTTTATTGTGATATGTATTATATACTGCAATTGTTTCATTGTAAATCTAACTCCAACTAGTGTGTGAGCTCCCTGAGGATAAGAACTGTGTTTTTTCATTGGTAGATTCTCACTACCTCGTATATAGTCCAGTACTTTATCAGTTATTGAATGCATTAATGAATACATAATTTTCTTGTAAGACCATAGAATTTTTCCAGTTAGTATATACTTATGTAATTATTATAAATCTTGCCAGTAGTCTTATCATTTTGTTTCTTTAATGTATTCTTACACATCGAAAGATGTTATTGTTTCAATTATCAATAAAATGCTGTAAAAAGAGATCTTTCTTTCTCTAAAAATGGTAGATTCTTAAAAAGCTTTGAACCATAGTTCTAAAATAAAAACATCTCTTAAGTAAAAAATACACCAGTTTCATAGCACATTTACATACACACTTTTTTTGCCATGACCTGCAAGCATTCAACATTTACTCTACAATCATGGATGTTCATTTAACATTGTTTCTGAGTTGCACTGGATGAGGGCCTTTCCAGTTCTAATAATAATTGTGAGACCATGAATGATTACTTATTGGTGTCAGTAAAATCAATATGTTCTCAAAGTTGGCATAATGAAATCCTTCTGTGTAAGATGAAACTTCAGAGCCAAGTCTTCTCCTTGAGGTTAAGAAATGACATCTGTGAGAGGTGGGCTCATGTATCATTTTTTCACTATACACATAGCACCAAATCCAGTGACTGATACTCAAATACTGTTGATTTAATAAATAATTCTATCAGTTGCCTTGATGCAAGATTAGAGAGAGAGAATTCTAAGGATGTTATTGTTTTTAGGTCTTTATTACCCCCATAAACTTTTCTAAGCAGAATTTCCTCCTTGGCAGTCACAACTAACCTATTATTTCTCTATTTCTTTAATTGTATGAAAATCCCAATTAAGTTCATTATTTTTAACCACAAAAGATTGTCTCTATCTTTGCCTCTAAGCATTACTGAGATTGGAATGTACTGCTTATTTTAAAATAAAAATTACAGAAAAATATTTAAAGAAAAGGAAATGGATCAACGAAAGTAAAAAAGAAAATATGTGCTCATCTGTTGCCAATTCCAGCCCATCGTCAGTTGAGCCAAACATTCCAAGGTACATTTGGTCCTTCTCTCTCTACTTGCATTCTCTAATCCCCTATAGGCCTAGGCAGTGTAAAGAAGTTCAAGTTGCTCCAAAGTTCTCTTCCCTCCATCTACAGATCCTAACCATGTGCTACATACATGCTCTCAACAGTTCCTTCCAAAGAAATTCCTACTAACTCTGCTGTGTGCATTGCCTGCTGTGGCCAATGATTTGTTCCCTCTCCTAAAACAATCCCGGCATTTCTCTGCCTTTGATCTTCCTCTGAGAACGACGAATGACTGGAGAGAAGCTAGGACGACACCAGGAAAATGAACCACTTAACTCCTCTGTTACACAGAGCAGAGTCCCACTGGTGGTGGCACTTAAAGACAAAGACCTTCAGAGAGTGGGTAGAATTACAGGTTCTTATACTGGTGTGCTATTTGGACCTCTCAACACCAAACATCTGACATATCCCTCCACTTATTTGTGTTTATTTTTGTTATTTATATTTTGCTTTTAGTTATCCCATGCCTAATATCTCTGTGCAAGAGACATTCTTAATCTCCTTTTGACACATACAAAACAATATATTCCTTTTAAGATAAAAAGTTCTTTTCAGAGTTTTGATCTGTTACTAATGGATGTACTTGTAAGATATTCAAAAAATGACTTACCAAAATGTGTAACAAAAAATGGCACATGGTTTATAAATTTTAATCATTATCCAAATGAACAGCTGTTTGTGGCTGAGATTCTGCCAAGTAACCTGTCCCAGTTCACACCTGGAGTGGTGAATAAGTTTGGATATCTCAATAACAAAAGATATTGGGGGCTTCTCTTTATCCTCAGTCTGATGAGTAATCCCTTAATATCGCCAACACAGCACAGAGCACCATAGGTACTCCGTCGTTGATAAACTGCTTTACCTACAGGCATTTTAATAAACAATGCAGGATGAATATGATGACAGTTCAAACGTATAAAACAAATACCGATGCCACCTAGAGCTCTGGCACCGACTGAGCAACCCCACGGCCTGGGCTGCTCTAGACACCTCAGGACACACCAGAGATACTGCTCCCTGTTCTCCAAGATTTCTCCCTGTCATGATTAGTAAGTGATGACAAAAGCCACCCCCACCAACCTTTCTTACAATGTTCCTGAATAAAATGAAACAAAATGTGGTTCCCTCTTTCTGTGCTTTAAAAAAAAACAAAAGTTCTTAACATAGAAACTTCAAGGCTCATTTTCTCATTTCAATTCTCCCAACTCATACCCGCCTTTGAGACACATACTCCAAAAAATCATATACTTGAGAAATATGGCTACTTCTAAATGTCCACAACGTTATCAGCTTCTCAGATCCTGGAATCTTCACTCTCATGACCTAATTCCTCACTTACCTGCTTTGCAATCTATAACCCAAGAACAGACCCAGATCCAGGTCCCGCTATCAATATTTAGTTGCCTGCAGACTGGAACCTGGAGAGGATTCACCTGTGAAGAATGTGTTTACAGAGGAAACAATTGCCCCTTACATGGGGCTCTTCCTTTCCCCACCCCACTTCAAATCCTAAACTGTGTTTACAAGATCTACGATTTAACAGGGAAAATGATACCCATGTGTTCGAAATTGGTGGGCTCTGGGTCTCGCTGACTTCAAGAATGAAGCCACAGACCCTCGCAGTGAGTGTTACAGTTCTTGCAGATGATGTGTCCGGAGTTTGTTCCTTCAGACGTTCAAATGTGGCTGGAGCTTCTTCCTTCTGGCGGGTTCGTGGTCTCACTGGCAGAAATGATGCTGCAGATCTTCGCAGTGAGTGTTACAGCTCTTGAAAGTGTCCAGAGTTGTTCCTTCTTCCCAGTGGGTTCGTGGTCTCGCGGGCTTCAGAGATGAAGCTGCAGACTGTCGCGGTGAGTATCACAGCTCTTAAACCCAGCGTGGACCCAAAGACTGAGCAGCAGCAAACTTATTGTAAAGAGCAAAAAAATGAAACTTCCACACCCCGAAAGTGGACCCCATCAGATTGCCGCTGGCTGGTCTCTGACAGCCTGCTTTTAGTCCCTTATCTTGCCCCACCCACATCCTGCTGATTGGTCCATTTTAAAGAGAGCTGATTGGTCTATTTTACAGAGCGCTGATTGGTCCGTTTTGACAGGGTGCTGATTGATGCATTTACAATCCTCTAGCCAGATATAAAAGTTCTCCAAGTCCCCACTAGATTAGCTAGACATAGAGTAGTGATTGGTATATTTACAAACCCTGAGCTAGACACAGAGTGCTGATTGGTGCGTTTACAATCCTTTAGCTAGACACAGCGTGCTAGACAGGAAAGTTCTCCAAGTCCCCACTAGGTTAGCTAGATACAGAGTACTGATTGGTGTATTTACAAACCCTGAGCTAGACACAGGGTGCTGATTGGTGCGTTTACAATCCCTTGGCTAAACATAAAGCTTCTCCAAATCCCCTCTAGACTCAGGAGCCCAGCTGGCTTCACACAGTGGATCCCACTCCAGTGCCACAGGCGGAGTTGCCCGCCAGTCCCCTGCCCTGTGCCTGCACTCCTCAGCCCTTGGGCAGTTGATGGGGCCGGGCACCGCAGAGCAGGGGGTGGTGCTCGTGGGGGAGGCTGGGGCTGCGCAGGAGCCCACCGCCAAGGGTCCAGGTTTGGGCATGGTGAGCTGCAGGTCCCGACCCCTGCCCTGTGGGGAGGCAGCTGAGGCCTGGCGAGAATTCCAATGCAGTGCACGTGGGCCAGCAGTGCTGGGGTACCCAGTGCAGCCTTGGCAGCTGCTGGCCCTGGTGCTAAGCCCCTCACTGCCCTGGGCCCGTGGCTCCCAACTGGCTGCTCTGAGTGTGGGCCTGCAGAGCCTGTGCCCACGCCTGCGTACCGGAGCTGGCACTGGCCTGTGAATGCTGGGCGAGTGCCGGGCGCAGCCCTGGTTCCCGCTCACGCCTCTTGCTTCACACCTCCCTGCAACCAGAAGGAGCTGCCTCCGGCCTCAACCAGCCCAGAGAGGGGCTCCCACAGTGCAGTGGTGGGCTGAAGGGCTTCTCAAGCACTGCCAGAGTGGACGCCAAGGCCAAGGAGGTGCCCAGAGTGAGGGCTGCTAGCATATTGTCACCTCTTACCCAGACTGACCCAAACAAATTATTTAGCCCTGCCATGTCTGTAACTTGCTCCCAGCTCTCGTCCCTCATAAACCCTATAATCACACGTGCCTGCAGTTAAAGAAAAATCTGTTTTTTGTTTTGTTTTGTTTTGTTTTTTATGTAATCTCTTTTCCTCCAACTTCTCCTGGGAGTAACCCTATTAAAATATAAATCAGACCATTTTCTTGCTTAAAACCAGTTTCCAACTGGCATGGTGGCTGAAGTCTGCAATCCCAGATGTGTGGGAGGTCGAGGCAGGTGGATCACTTGAGCCCAGGAGTTCAAGAACAGCCTGGACCACATGGTGAACTCTCATCTCTACCAAACAAACAAAAACTAAAAACCAATAATTAGCAGAGTGTGGTAGTGCACGCCTGTAATCCCAGCTACTCAGGAGGCTGAGTCTGAGGATTGTTTCAGTCCAGGAGTTCCAGGTTGCAGGGACCTGTGATCCTGTCATTGCACCACTGCACTTCAGCCTGGGTGACAGGGACCCTGTCTCAAAAACAAAATAAAACAACAAAGCGCACACACACGCAAAACCCAAACAGTTACTTCCAAGTGTACCTAGAATAGAATCTAGATTCCTTCCCATGGCCTATATTACAGGGCTGTCTCCCCTCTGTTGTGCCGACCACTGTCTCACTACTAGTGTTTGTGCACACTCATGTATGGCAACGCATGTGCACACACACACCCGTTACATGACTGGCATCTTCAACCTTTCAGATCTTAGCTTCTTAACATCACTATGCAGAGAGAAAACTGAAGTGGGTAGAATAATAACCTCCCTTAGGTATCTACATCCTCATCTCCAGAACTTGAGAATGTATTTGGTTAAGTAGCAAAGGAGAATTACAGCTGCAGAGATATTCGGATTGCTCATCAGCTTACTTTCAATAAGGAGAATATCCCATGTTCCACCGGTGTTCCCAGTACAATCACAAGAGTCCTTAACAGAGGAAGAGAAAGAAACCACTATGGAAGAGAGAACAAGAGAGATGGCAGCATAAGAAGGACTCCACATCCTTTAAGACAGTAGTCAAGAAATGTGGTTGCTTGGAAGCAGGAAAAGGCAAGTAAATGTGGTTTACTCCTTCACTAGGGCCTCGAGAAGACAGGCAGTCCTGCTGGCACCTTGATTCTAGCTCAGTGAGACCCATTTTGTAATTCTGACAATAGAACTCTAAGATGAGTTTGTGTTCTTTTAATTAAGCCTCTAAGTTTCTAGCAATTTGTTACAGAAGTAATAGGAAACTGATGTAGACCTTCTTACTAATACAGCCTCTTCCTGTTATTTGCCAGATTTATTCAATAAATCCTTATTGGGTAGCTCCCATGTATCAAATGCCATTCTTGCTTCTGTAGATATACCCAGTGAATGAAATAGGCAAAAACACCTTCCCTCATTTTGCTTTCAAGCTACTATATAGGCCCCTTATTTGGTTTCTTCCCCATAATTTGGGGGTTTATGTACGATATTTTGCTTACTCTTTGGATTTTTGTTTGGGAATTTTGTTTTTGTTATTTTGCTTGACTTCCCCATGAGAGAAACCATGTCTATCTAGTTCATGATTATGTAAATTCAATAGTGTCTGTCACATAATGTGTTCAAAAAATATTTATTGAATAAGTGAATGACTCAGATAAAGAGGGGTCTGTCGACAATGCATATTCCCTAGAAATTCCTCTTTAAGTTATTCTCTCTAGTTCCCTTTGCTTCAGTGCTTTTATTAATCAAAGACTCATAGATCAGCATGTGTAAAGGAGCTACAGCCCAAAAGAATCCTAACAGTAAGGCTATAAGTAATTTGGTGCATTTAATCCCAGAATGGCTGTGACATATGAGATTTCTTTCCTTGATAATGTCTTACATTTTCCTAGACTGATGGCTCCTAATGGAAAGAAAACATGTTTTATTCAAGACTTGTCTTTATGATCCCAGCATTGGTTATTGTACCTGAAACATTCAATATGTGGTTGTTGAATGAAGGAATGAACAATAAATATATTTATACTTCAGATTACAAATATTTATGAATTGAGGCTTCATATGAAAAATTTTTGGATTCCTCCCACTCAGAGAATGTACAGCAATGTTGACTTGCTGCAGTTTGCAGGATTATCTAAGAAAGTACATGGGCACTTGCCCACTGGTATCTGGCTTTTATTTGGGAGACAGGGTTGGTGAGTGTGTGCAGTGACTTTCCATGCCTATGTAAGGGAACAGTAATTGGAATCAAATATTTCTTGAGCAGTTACTTAATGTTCAGCCCTCTTCAGGGTGGCACTACCTTGCCATCTGTGAAAAGTTAAGTGGATGTCCTCAGCAAATTTTCAGCCTGGCCTACAGAATATTTCAACCCTGATGCCAGGAACACTTAGAAAGGGGACTGAAGGACAGTCATGGTGGAAGGTGGGAGAAGAACGATGATAATCAAGGGCACTGAGAAGGCATTAGTACAAGACAGTGATGAGGCAAAGATTGTAGTGTCTCTGTTGAAAAATTCCCCAAGTGATAAAACATGGAGTCCTTCTTACATGTACGCATCATATGAGGATATATTAAAGGATTGTTTTAAAATGAAAATCAGTTGTATTTACATATGGGAAATATATATTTAGCCATTTCTAACTCTTCACGTATTTACTTTTCATTTTAAAGACTAGAAGAATATAAACATAAGTGTAAAGGAAATTGAGTATTTATTGAGTTGTTGTATCTCTTTATTAAACTTCCACAGTTTATTTCCAGCTATTTGGACGATGCTGTTTCTTTAACTTCATTTCCATTCATTTTGGTTCAGAAAAATTCTTCACCTTGTAATAATTTTTCTATTCTCTTTTAGAAAATGTTTAAACTGTCTCAAACATTAACATGGATATACCAATTTTAATAAAAATCTGGAGATTAAAATTTTTTTCAGACTCATCCCAGCACTTGAATTTACACAATACAATTTGGTAATTACACTAGGATTGCAATGCCTCTGTCAGGTTAAAGATCCAACAATTCAAAATGTTTACCAAAGTAGATGCAATTAAGATACTAAGTAATCTTAATTTTCCAAGAATGAAAATGACAATCTCTTGACATCATGAATTATTTACTGGATTCAAGAAATGTGGTTTTTATTTGGCAGACTGAGTGGTGCTTTGTGTCAATGTCATTTTAAGGGATATTGGTTGATGTCTGAAGATATTTATTTTCCAAGATGCTGAATTATAAGGATACCCATTTTTTCTCTTAACTCGTACCACCTCATTTCAGCTTTTGATTTTCAACACACTTGAGGCAATAGATTGGGGATAAATTTAGCTTCAGGCTTTTCTATTAAGAAAAATCTGTCATTGCTAAATAGTGTGTCAATGAATAGTGGTGATTGCAGGAACAAAAGGAATGATTATTCACTACAGCAGGTCCTGTTAGTGATCACATCATTGAGTGATAAAGGGATAGTTTGACAAAAGAGGATGTTTAAAATCCTGCATGATCTGTCACAGATGCCTCAGGTTCTTGTTGTCTGTAGAATTAACTGATCTGAAGCCCTTCTTGTGTTAAGAATGCCCTTCTTCTTAACTGCAAAATCACATTTCTAAAAATGTTACTGTTTTGCTGACTAAATATGCTTCTATAGGAGTACACGTACTCTTGTGCACATACTCCTATATGAGTACACATATTCCTATAGCGTATGGGCTGGGCGCCTTACGTGCAGTACACACCTGTAACTCTAGTACTTTTGGAGGCCAAGGAAAGTGGATGGCTCAAGCTCGGGAGTTCAAGGCCAACACGATGAACCCTGTCTCTACAAAAAATACAAAGATTACCTGGCTTGGTGGTGCACACCTGCAGTCCCAGCTACTCAGGAGGCTGAGGTGGGAGGATAGCTTAAGACTGGGAGGCAAACGTTGCAGTGAGCCAAGATCGCACCACTGCACTCCAGCCTGGGCAACAGAAAAATACAGTAACTACGTATCTTTAGTATTTAATTTGTGTATAATATTAAAATATATATCTTTCTTTTCTTGACATGTGAGTTTTCAGAATCTAATTCCTAGTAGGAAGGATTACTAAAATCTAGAAGCTAATGGTTATACAAATTAAAGAGATGCTGTAGGAAATAATGAGTTTATAGTGTACTAAACCTCTGTTGACTAAGGCATAGCATTAACAATGCCAAGGTCATTGGCCCCACCCCCATAGAGCTATTTAGTGTCACACGGAGAAGGAAGTTGCTAATTAAGGAACCCTTGGCCCTGACATTGAAATGTCTACAGTTGGTCACAAATGAGATAGCATGAACATTTTAATGAGTCTCATAATCCCAACTAGAAAAATAATTCAAATGCATTACTGAAAATCAATAGTATTATTTTTCTGATAGTATACAAAGGTAGGGGAGCTGCTTTATATAGACAACATAAATAAGCCAACCAAGCTCACCATAAGAGCCAGTAATGAATTTAAACACAAATTCTTTTTTTCTTTTTTTTTAAATTATACTTTATGTTCTAGGGTACATGTGTACAACGTGCAGGTTTGTTACATATGTATACATGTGTCAAGTTGGTGTGCTGTACCCATTAACTCGTCATTTACATTAGGTATATCTCCTAATGCTATCCTTCGCCCCCGACCCCACAACAGGCCCTAGTGTGTGATATTCCCCTTTCTGTGTCCAAGTGATCTCATTGTTCAATTCCCACCTATGAGTGAGTGAGAACATGTGGTGTTTGGTTTTCTGTTCTTGTGATAGTTTGCTGAGAATGGTGGTTTCCAGCTGCATCCATGTCCCTACAAAGGACACAAACTCATCCTTTTTTATGGCTGCATAGTATTCCATAGTGTATATGTGACACATTTTCTTAATCCAGTCTGTCATTGATGGACATTTGGGTTGGTTCCAAGTCTTTGCTATTGTGAATAGTGCCGCAATAAATGTACATGTGCATGTAAACATAAATTCTTAAAGAGCATGGTTTTGAATCCAAGTTATGACATTTATTAGCTAGCACCGTTGTACAAGTTATTGAAAATGTTCTTAGTCTTACTCAGAAATAAAGCCACACACCTACAACCAACTGATCTTCAACAAAGTTGACAAAAATAAACAATGGGGAAAGGGCACCCTATTCAATAAATGGTGCTGGGAAAACTGCCTATCCATATGCAGAAGAATGAAACTAGATCCCTACCTCTCAGCACATACAAAAGTAAACTCAAGATACATTGAAGACTTAAATGTAAGACCTCAAACTATAAAAATCCTACAAAAAAACCCAGGAAAAACTCTTCTGGACATTAGTGTAGGCAAATAATTTATGACTAAAACCTTGAAAGCAACAGCCAAAAATAAAAATTGACAAATGGGACTTAATTAAAGAGCTTCTGCATAGCAAAAGAATCAACAGGGTAAAGAGACAACCTAGAGAAGGGTAGAAAATATTTGCAAACTATGCATCTGACAAGGACTAATATCTAGAATTCATAGAAACTTAACAAGAAAAACACAAATAACCCCATTAAAAAGTGGGCAGAATCATCCTAAGTGAACTAATGCAGAAACAGAAAACCAAATACCTCATGTTCTCACTTACAAGCGGGAGCTAAACATTGAGTATACATGGACACAAAAAAGGAAACCAACATGGGGCCCACTTGAGGGTAGAGGGTGGAAGGAGGATGAGGACTGAAAAACTACCTGTCAGGTACTGTGCTTATTACCTGGGTGATGAAATAATCTGTCCACCAAACCCCCATGACATGAAATTTACCTATATAACAAACCTGTACTCATACCCCTGAACCTAAAATGAAAGTTGAAAAAAAAACAAAAACCTGCAGACTTGGTGCAGTGGCTCATGCCTGTAATCTCAGCACTTTGGGACACTGAGGCAGGAGAATGGCTTGAGCCAACAAGTTCAAGACCAGCCTGGGAAATATAGTGAGACTCCATCTCCACAAAACAATTAAAAATTAGCTGGGTGTGGTGGTGCATGCCTGTAGTCACAGCTACTCAGGTGGCTGAGGGAGGATTTCTTGAACCCAGGAGGTTGAGACTGCAGTAAGCTATGATTGTGCTACTGCAGTCAGCTTGGGTGGCACAGTGAGACCTTGTCTTTTTTAAAAAAAAAAAAACAAAAAAAAAAACAAAAAAAAAAAACGTGGTCAAAGAACATGAATAACATCACTAGTCGGAGAAATGCAAATCAAAACCAAAATGAGATACCATTTTATCTCACACCAGTCAGAATACCTATAATTTAAAAAGTTAAAAAATAATAGATGTAGGTGAGGATGCAGAGAAAAGGGAATACTAATACACCATTGATGGGAATGTAAATTGGTTCAATCCTTGTGGAAAAACAGTATGAAGGCCAGGCATGATGACTCATACCTGTAATCCCAGCACTTTGGGAGGCTGAGGCGGGTGGATCACTTGAGGACAGGAGTTTAAGACCTGCCTGGCTAACATGGTGTAACCCCATCTCTACCAAAAATATAAAAATTAGCCAGGCATGGTAGTATGTGCTTATAGTCCCAGCTACTCAGGTGACTGGGGCAAGAGAGTCACTTGAACTCTGGAAGCAGAGGTTGCAGTGAGTTGAGATCACACCACTGCATTCCAGCCTGGGTGACAAAGTGAGACCCTGTCTCAAAAAACAAAAAACAGCATGAAGATGTATCAAAGAACTAAAAATAGAACTATCATTTCACCCAGCAATCCTACTTCTGTCTGCCCAAAGGAAAAGAAATAATTCCATCAAATAGATACCTGTATTCCTATGTTTATTGAATCACTATTCACAATACCAAAGTCATGGAATCAACCTGAGTATCCATCAACACTCGACTGGAAAAAGAAAATGTGGTACATATACATCATGGGATACTACACAGCTATAAAAAAAAGAATAAAATATTCTTTGCAGCAATAGGGATGCAGCTGGAGACCATTATCCTAAGTGAATTAATGTAGAAACAGAAAATCAAACACTGCATGTTCTCCCTTATAAGTGGGAGATAAACAATGAGTACATATTGGCATAAATGATGGAAACAATAGACACTAGGATTCCAAAATGAGAGAGGGGCAAGAGTTGAAAAACTACCTATTGAATAGTACATTTACTGCTTAGGTGATGAGTTCAACAGAAGTCCAAAGCCCGATATTACACAATATAAACATGTAAAAAATACCTGCACATGTACCCTCTGAGTCTAAAATAATAAAAGGTTCTTCTGTCCCCCCTTCCATACACACAGAGTTGTTGAGGTCAAAATTGCTATAAATAAAAGTACTTAGCATATAGTGGCAACTCAGTTAAAGGGAGTACATTGCTGTAATATGTTGCTTATTTGCTGCCAATAATTCCTGCCCTATTAGGCAGAGGTCACTTAACCCAAGAACTTTTTAGTTACCCCCCATTTGCCAGAACCAGACAACCCAATTTGAGTCAACTTGATGCTTGCTCATTATATCCTTACTCAGAAGCCAGTACAGTATTATATACTGAGTATACAAAGATAGAAATGACACATGAGAGGGACAATTCCTTAGGGAGTTCAAACTGGTAAAAGACTCACAGACAGTGACAATTGTTCATAGTGAACACTCTGCAAATGCTGGTTGAATTGATAGATGAATAATGGCAAATGACTAGTTACTATTACATCATTGCTTCCTGTCTAATTACATTTCTGCCTTTCTGTATTGAAACACAAAACCACAACATATTTGTATTCTTTTTCATTGATACTTCTACCCATAACTGCTAAATCAATCAGCCAGCAAATGCTATTCATCAATTGTGATGCCATATGAGCAAGTTATTGTTATTGTGCTTCATTCATCCCAAAATGACTGTAATGACAAGTTCATAAACTAAGTGCAAGAAAACCAAGGCAGGTGTTTATACTGGAGGGAGTTAAATTTGTTGAGAGAAAATAGATTGTCTTAATTACCCTTCTGTTTTCAGTAGCAAGCTAAAAAAAGGAGCAAGCATGGTGCTCTGAATTATTGATCTCAAAAATGCATTGAGTAAAGTTACTTTCTGCAACAGAAATGATTCTAATGCCTAAGAATGAATCTAATTATAATATATTATTTCCTGATGAAAATAGCAACAAAATTTTGTAAAATCTAGAAAAGCAAAAAATAAAGCAATCTTTAAAATGCTTTGCTATTGGTATCTTTGTTCTTTTCCCATATTGTTATTTTGTATAGTTCTAGTCAATTTATGTTTAAAATATGAATTCTGCTTTGCAAAACTTCATAGTTGTTCTGATGCATTATTTTCTTCTGACCACATACCATGTACCGTTCACTCAACCCCGTCCAACCCTCCTGCATGGTCACAGCCTCAAACTATGATCTTCTCTTGATGCTGCTTCAATGGCATGGTTCATTGGCCCAGGGAGGGCACCAGGACTGGGTCTATGGGGGTCTTCAAAGGAATCTGGATTTGGTACCAAAAGAGAAAGTCAGACCAGTTTTTTTGTTCCCCATTGCCTAAAGCAGTAGATTGTTAAAAAAGACAATCTGAAAAGACTCTGTTATATACATTTGTGTATGTATACATTATACTGTATATGTAGATAAATGATTAATAGCTACACATATGAAATCTACTTTCACAATCAAGATGCGATGTCCTGAGTAAATTTCACTTATTCCCAAGGCTGGGACTTGTTCCTGCCTTCAGACTCCATGTACCCTTGGAGTAAATTAAGCAATTTGCTTCAATTAATTCAATTTGGGTTTCTGTCACTTGCAATCAAATGAGTTTTAATATAATATTATATCAGTGATTTTCCAATTAGAACATGGGATGAACAAATTTAAATGAGAAAACAGTAAGATTCAGCTATAGAGCAGAAGAAAGACTAAGTTAAAAAATAATTGTCAAATCAATCAGTATGTCTTTCAACAGGTTGATGGATAAACAGACTGTGGTACATACATATATTAGAATATTATTCAGGAATAAGAAGAAGTGAGATATCAGGTCACAAAAAGCCATGAAGGAATCCTAAAGGCATATTGCTCAGTGAAAAAAAGCCAATCTGAAAAGAAAGGCTACATACTGTGTGATTCCAATTATATGACATTTTGAAAAAGGCAGAACTATGAAGACAGTAAAGAGATCAGAGGTTGCCAGGCATTAGGGGAAAGGAAGGGTAAATAGGCAGAGAACAGAGGATTTTAGGGCAGCTATACTACTCTCTATGATACAGTAATACTGGATAATCAGTCATTATAAATTTGTCCAAACCCAAACCCTTGGCTTTAATTCATCATAATGTATTAATATTGGCTGATCAGTTTAAAAAATTGTACTGTGCTAATGCAAGATGTTACTAATGGAGACACGGTGGGTTTATTGAGGGGGGTTATGGAATTGTAATTTTTACTCAATTTTTCTGTGAGCCTAAAGCTGTTCAAAAATAGTAATAATAATTTTCACCTTCAAATCTATCTCTGCCCCTCTTCAAATTTTCAAAGACCATTTAATAGGTTGCCAATAACAAAAATTTTTATATTGTACATTATATGCCCCTTGAAGACAGTGTCTTCCAAAGCTTCACAATTCACTTAGAATCTAAGAGTGTTTATATGTTGGAGGTACCCAATAAATATTCAATAAAAAGCAGATGGATGAAGGAATACTGTATTTTTAACAAGCTGATGTGTAGCCTTCAATCATTCAAAGTTGAAATAACTTTTTTTCAATTAGCCCTTGATTTCCCCTCTCTTTATCTATACACTATTCACATGCCAAGTATATTTTTCATGTATCTAAAAATAAATTTAAGTTGGATTATGAGCTATTTCTGTTCAGGAATGGAAATGCAAACCAACATAATGTTTCCAATTTGAGATAACTGTTTCCCTTTCATTTAAACTTTGGTCTCCTGGGGTGAATAATTAAATTCAGTCCACCTCCCCTTTACTGCCTCAAGGTAATATGAGTTACTAAAGGGCTTACATGTCATCCTGGCCCTGTGAAGGAGGGTCTTGTCTGGGTGCTGACTGGCCTTTGCCTTCACCTGCACCAGTAGTCAGAGTCTATTCTCTTTGCGTTTGCATCCCCAGCTTTGCCTAGGCCTCAGGCTGATTTGTGTGCACTGCTGTGGTCTCTTGTTTCCAACCTCAAGCTCTCTCCTGGTACACCTGCCCACTGTCAGCTTACTTTGTATCCTCTTGGAGTACATGGGGGGTTTCAGACGCTTTCCTGTGCTATGCATGGGAGCTCTGGCTCCTGTGATACTGTCTGCAGTTTTGTCTTCTAAACTCTTTTTTTTTTTTTTTTTTTGAGACGGAGTCTTGCACTGTCACCCAGACTGGAGTGCAGTGGCGTGATCTCGGCCCACTGCAACCTCTGCCTCCCGGGTCCAAGAAATTCTCCTGCGTCAGCCTCCTACTCAGCCTCCTGAGTAGCTGGGATTAGGCACGCACCACCATGCCCGGCTAATTTTTTGTATTTTTAGTAGAGACAGGGTTTCACCATGTTGATCAGGCTGATCTTGAACTCCTGATCTACCCGTCTCAGCCTCCCAAAGTGCTGGGATTACAGGTGTGAGCCACTGCACCCGGCCTTATCTTCTAAACTCTTAAGGCCCTTAGGCTTAACACATTTGTACTGCTTCTTCCCTCTGTCCTGTGTTTCATATCACTCTGTTAAAATATTACCTTCTTAATAAGGCAATACTGATCATCCTTTAAATTTTAACACATTCTTGTAATCTTGATTTCCTTTACTATTTTTTTCTTACTATTTTTTTCCATAGTAGTTATCTTTAACATATTTTCACTTTTTCATCATGTTGTTTATGGTCTGTCCTCATCCTTCTAGCCATTGTAAGCTATATAATAACACAGAGTTTGTTTTTCTCTTTTTTACTGCCATATGCCAAGTGTCTAGAACAGAGACTGGACTATAGTTAATGCTTGATAACTCTGTTCTACACAAATAAATATCTTGCCTTTTAAGTGAAACTGACCCTTCTTGCACTAGAGAACAACTCTGTAAGTGCCCGCCGTATGCAACAATGCCTGTCCCTGTCATTCACACACATGCTAGAGTCTCTACTCCCTCCCATTTTTCTGCTTGCCTATTCTCTCTCTTCTCATCCCAACCTCTCTCATCCTATGCACTATTCTCATTTGTTCAAGATCTGCATTTGGTTTTCTTTCTCAGAGTGACCCCTTCATACTTCCTCCCTCAGCTTCTCCATCTTGCCTTCCTTTTAAAATATGGTTCTGTAAACTATCTTAGGCATGGTGTTTCCATCAGTCCTCATGACAGAACCTCCATTATACTTTGTACTCTCAACTCTCTGCTTCTGAAATAGAGCAGGCAATTGGCACCATGGGAATAAATACAACTGCTTGCGGAGACAGGATAGATTGAGACAAATTCTGAGCATGGTACCCTGGCAAGTAGTAGAATTTAAGAGATGAGAAAAGATAAAACTAAAGAAAAGAAAAGAAAAGATAAAACTGGGGAAACTAAAAAGATAAAATTAGGGAAGAAAAGAACTCTTGGAAGTCAAGATGGAAAAAGTAAGTCAAGAAGATAGTGGCCATCATTATTTTCAAATGTTCATGCACAGTCAAACAAAATTAGATCTGAAAATACTCCATTGGTTTTAGCAATTAAGCAGGTCATTGCATTCTTAGTAGGATCTGTTTCTGTGAAATTGGTGGAGGGTGGAACCTAGGCCAGATGGTAATGAGTTGAGGCAAAAGGGACAAGGATGTAGTTTCCCTACCCAACCACGAGATGTTTGTGAGTGAACCCATCTGAGACCAGAAGAACTGCTCGGCTGAACCCAGCCTAAATTCACCTCCACCCACAGATTCATGACCTAAATGAATGATTTTGGTTTAGGTCACTGAACGTTGAGAAGATTTTTAATGCAGCAAAGTCTATTGTATAAATCATATATAGAAATAGATAAGGGAAGTTAGGGAAGAAAAAAAGTCTTAGAATTTGGAAAATGGAATAAGAAAGCAAGGCATGTAAGAAAATATTAAAGATTGAGATTTTAAGAAAGTATGGAGAAATAGATGTCGATGGAATAAATGTATAGGTTAGAGGGTGAGATATTTAAGAAGGGAATTCATGGCCTGAAGACTCACATTCATAATCTGGAGATTAGTCAGAAGACTGAAGAGAGCGCCAAGTTTTGATTGATTCCCTCTTAAATAATGCTGTTGCTAAGAGACCTGTGTTCAGTCACACTTCATTTATCACCACACTCTTTCCTCTTCATCCATTTCTGAATTACCTAGCAAGAAATACTACACATGGTTTACTACTTACTGGATGATTTTCACCTACTTATTGCTATGAAATGAGAATCCAATTGAAACATTCCTGCAAATTCTTCAAAATAAGTAAGCAAGAGATGACATCCATCACTGGAAATATAGACTATTAGGGTCCCTTTCCTTTCTCAGCATCGCATGTCCCATGACCAGTATTTGAAGTTCAACTAAAATGCTTCAAAATAAATCTGATTCAATCAAATTCTAAAACTAAAAATTATTTTGATTTAGAAAAATTGAATGTTAGGGGGCTGAATTTTGCCCTCCTAAAATTCATGTATTAAGACCTTAACCCCTAGTATCTCAGAATGTGGCTGTATTTGGAGATAAAGTCTTTAAAGAAGTAATTATGTTAAGATAGGGTCATGAGGGTGGGTCCTAATACAATATGACTGATTCCCTTATAGGACAGTGTAGATATCCAAATGTGTGGCCAACAGACTCACTGTAGGTGTGATGAGATCCGGTCTGAAATGCAAGGAACCTCAGTGTATGCACGGGCACAATCTTGGGATGATGCCGAGAGTCAGGTGGATGGGGTCCTTTCTGAGATGCTAAATTTATACAGAGTGAACTGTATCTATCTGTAGGTATGAAGAAGAGTCTGGTTCCCTGAGGGGAGAGGATGTGAAAAGTAAGGGAGGATAGCAGAGTTCCAGTGAAGCTGATCAGTGTCAGGGTAGGTAAGTAGTCAAATCCTATATAGAAACCAGAAGGCTCAGCCACACACACAGTTTAATCACTGGACCAGCTGAGTTAGGCCAGCTGGAAAGGTGCTTATGGGAAGACAGCCCTGTGGCAGGAAGCATAAACTGATTGATTGAAACATGCCTAACTCTATAGCGCCATCTTCTGGCATAGGTAGCGGGTAGTTAACCTACTGCCTGTATTTGCCAGGGCTGTTCCAAGACCTGGATTGAGCTGAGCCAGCCAGTGGCAGGAATTGTCAATGTCCATAATTAAAATGATTGCAACGGTCGGGCGCGGTGGCTCACACGTAATCCCAGCACTTTGGGAGGCCGAGGCGGGCGGATCACGAGGTCAAGAGATCGATACTATCGTGGCAAACATGGTGAAACCCCATCTGTACTAAAAATACAAAAATTAGCTGGGCGTGCCTGTATTCCCAGCTACTCAGGAGGCTGAGGCAGGAGAATCACTTGAACCTGGGATATGGAGCTTTCAGTGAGCTGAGATGGTGCCACTGCACTCCTGCCTGGAGACAGAGTGAGACTCCGTCTCAAAAACAAAACAAAAAAAAAGGTTGTAACAAATGTCTGCTGGAGAGATGCAGACATGACACAGAAACAACAAGATATTCCAGGATGAGAAATTGCATGAAACTCTCCAAATTGTCCTTTTTACACCCTGAAAAGGGATTTAAACTATTACTCCACATTTCTGCATTCTTAGTACTTAGGTGTCTAAAGCGGCAGTATCCAACTGTATTTCCAAATCAATATGTCAGGTCTTACCTTGGGACCAAGTATGCCATTAAAAAATTTTGTGTGTGTGAGGGAAAAGAAGGAGCAAACCAAATAGATTTTCTGCTTTCTTTCTAAAGCTCATTTTATTAGGCTGGTGCAAAAGTAATAGAAAGCCTTGATGTTTATTGACATGTGGCAGAGGTATCCTCCCCACATCTCTTTAGATATGTCCCTTCATTAGAAGGATTGAAGAACTTATAAACCTCATTGAAAACTGAATTTAGAAAGGAAAATGTTGTTCTGATATACTGGCCAAAGTTCTGGTATGATAATGCCATCTAATACACAATCCTCAACTCTCAGTAGCTCACAACAACAGACATTTATTTCTCTCTCAGGGGCGGGGTGGGGGGGAGTGGTGTGCAGGTTGGCCAGGATAGGTCTACCTCAGGCTGTGGGTCAAGTTCAGGTTCAGGTCAGCTCTGCATGCCTCTAGTCTTGGATCTAGTGGGTCCCAAAAGCACAGTCTTATCATCTAGATGGCAGAAGGACAAGAAACCACACCTAACCATGCTCACACATTTGGAACCTCAGTTCGTGTGACATCTGCTAACATTTCATAAGCCAAACTAAGGCTCATCACCAAATCTGAAGTCAGTGGGGCAGGATGTATACCCCACCTACTCTACTGGGAAGTAATACAAAGGCTGTAAATGTATTGTCAAGTACAGGGTGAGAGTGAAGTTGGGGAACAATAATATAATTTATCAGAATAGTTTGTTGGTAGCTGTGGCTATGACATCTTCTAGAGTACTTGGGAGTAGAGGTGAATTTCCTGCCTTGATGCCCCAATTTTTAGGAACTTTGACAATAGGTGGCATCTACAAACATGGATTTGTGCCTGCTAGTGATTTCTATCTTTATAATAAGATATATAATTCAAAGGGAATATGTCTTAATTATTTGTCTTTCAGGTGATTGAACAATAATATAAAATTATAACTTTGACTTTTATAAGAGTTTCTATTGAGTTGATAAAAGCAATCATCTTTGTCAGCTGGACAGTTAAGATATCATCCAGTCAGCCAACATTACATATTACAGAAATTCACAAAACTGTCTTTAAGGCCTATTACCATACACTAGACCTTGGTGAAATTTACTTTGACAAGTGATCAGTAAAAAGAGATCACAGACATAGAAGTAGTAGCACAGCAAAGCATCTAAGGCTTAGACGGTACAGATAGGACCTTGGGTACTGATACGGTGCTGTGTTAAAAACCAGGTTCTGAAGTCCTTCTAATGAAAACCTCTCATTAATTCAAGCAGCACTGACCACTGAAATCTGGATACTCTTTTGTGAGGAGGTAGAAGGTATCAGAGCATTCTGTTCACTCATTGGTAATCTCCTCTGCTAAATACCTTTGCCTAACCAGTTGTCCAGTTTAGTGGTTATTGAATGTGAAAGTAACCTTGAACCATGTCTGAATAGTCATTCTCATTGCAGGTCTTCACACGTGGACCAGTTCTCTAACGCATGCCATTTGAAGCAAGATTACATTTTCACGATAGATTAATGAAAATTAATGTATTAGAATATATTAGAAAAATAAAAATAAAAATGAAAAATGCTAGAAACTGCTTAAGATTCTAGAAGTTAGGGTGTTTGTAATTCGTACATTTGAATGATGAGCATCAGCAACTGTCCAGGAACACAGACACCTGCGCTTCACAGGAAGGCAAGGTTTTCAGCAATCATTTCTGATATTGTATAAACGTTGGCTCAATAGTACTGGTCTTATTCCTTCTGAGAACTTGGTACTGTCTTTGTTTCTTTGTAGTTCTTCTTGTTGCATAATGTAGAGACTTCCGCCGGGATATTCCATAGAGTTTTTTTGGAACCATAAAACCCTGCCTCACTGAAAGTCCCTTAATTAACAGATTTATCCATTATGATGCACATCCAAACATAAATACAACATATGTGTCTTTCATATTCTTCCTGAGAATCCTGAGTTAAAAGCAGCTGAGGCAGACTGTAGTTGAAATCTGAATATGGCATGCCTGGATAGTGATTTCTAGGAATCCTGGTCTCCACTAGGATAAACAAAATTTTGAAGACTTGCTATATTCACAGAGTCAAAAATATCAGAGAAAAGAACCTCCATTTTTTTCATCACATGTAAATACAGACAGTCCCCGACTTATGATGGTTCAACTTAACATTTGTTTGACTTTATGATAGTACCTTCAGCTGTGCACAGTAATGGTGAGTACGATACACCCATTCTGTTTTTTACTTCAAGTACAGTATTCAATAAATTACATGATATATTTGACATTTTATTATAAAATAGACTTTCTCTTAGATGATTTGCCCAATGGCAGGCTAATGTAAGTGTTTTGAGCATGTTTAAAGTAGGCTCAGCTATGATGTTTAGTAGGTTAGATGTATTAAATGCATTTTTGACTTGATGATATTTTCACCTTATGATAGGCTTGCTGAGTCATAACCCCCTCATAAGTCAAGAAGCATCTGTGTAGCAGGAACTGCCTATAGCAGAGGTAGGAAACATTTGACACAGAAGGGCCCCTGGACCTACAGAGCCTTCGATAAGCCAAGCTGTGCAGGAGAGGAGGAATGCCTCATCCCTCACTATTAATTTCTTTGCCCATTTCTTTGGCATCACTCCCTCTACCCTAAACCTCCCTCTGTTCCTCGGTGTCCACATTTCCTACTGAAATTCTCTCAATTTCTTAACTTGTCCTCTAACAGCGAGCATCTGGTTTGCTAACAGATTTGTGCAGCCTTTAAAGAAAGATATTTTGTGGTACAAGAATCTTGATTTTTCTTAAATCAATTCTTCTATTGACCAACAAAATAGCTATAGTGCTTGTTTACCACATCTCTTTCCACCATTTGTCTGTTTTATGTTGTATTCTTTCCTGTTGCTGATCTGTTCCTGCCTTTGCTTGCTTTCTGTTTTTCTCTCTGTCATCTCCATACCCTCCATTATTTTTAGATACTCACATTTTCTTTCTTTTTCCCATTTCTACTCTACCTCTACATGTACCTGTGTACTGATTATTTTCATTCAAATAATCAGATTATGGCTTTAAAGGAATCTTAGCGACCATCTAGTCAGAAGCATTTATTTTATAGGTGAGGCAGCTGAGGTCCAGAGACATTGTGAATTTCCCAATATCACCCGGCTTGTGCCTGGACTCAGAACCAGAAGGTAGAATTCTGGAAACACAGCTCATTCTTTGCCCACAATGGCTAACAGAATTGTCAGCCCCCGAATGGTGGCTTTCTTCCATTATTCTAATGACAACACCTATTTATTGACAAATAAGTGTGATGTTGCTCAGCTTTGAACATAATGCAAGTCCAGTATATTTCTGCTCCTGCTCCTAATAAAAATCAAATAATAAGTCACCCAGAATGCACCCCTAGTGCCTCCTCTTCTCTCACCACTCCCACATGTTGCTGTGTCTAGTCCCAGAGACAATTGTCCATGTCATCTTCTAGTCACAGGACCATTCCTGTCTAGAGTGCTCTGAAGTATAAGGAATGGAATCATGGTATAAATGAGATGCAGAGCTAGTGACAAACCTAGAACTATACATTTTTGGGGTACAGGAGGTCCTGCAGCAGACAAATTCCCCTACAATTAGAGAGCTTGGCTTGCAAGTGGTTGGGGTGTACCCTGTCTCAGCATTCAGCTTTTAAATCACTGTTGTTGCTACTACTCATTTTTGTGTTTATTTGTTTGCTGATTTTTAAATCTCAGAGATTGATCAAGACAGGTTTTCTGAAATAAAATTAGAGCCAAAAACAATTTCTGAGTTTCCTTCCATTGCATGGGTTGTACTTTTCATATTTTCTACTTTTAATCATCAAAAGAAAAAATAATGACAGTTAACATTTACTAAGTGCTTATTCTAAAGCACTGTGTCTTTACATGGGTTACCTTATGTCACACTCACAGAAATTCCACAAATTAGATTCTATTATTAGCCATGCATTGCAGATCAAATAACTAGCCATTAGATGTGACTGGATTGGTGGAAGTAGCCAGCAGTAGACTTCAGAGTGGCATTCTTGAGGTACTTCCATAAAAGAGGGGACACAGCCACTGTAGACACTTCCAATTCAGTTTGCACCTTGCCACTAAACTAATATTTTGTAGCCCTTTCAATCCTGCAGCTGTAGGAAAATAATGGTTCCCTTTTCTACCATCCCAGTACCCACTTTCAAGCTACACTTGCACCCTAGCAATGCCTTATCAATTAAAAAACAACAGCAACAAAAAAGGATTATCCTTTTTGCTGTTAGCATTATTAATCTCATCCTGAATTGGTCCAGCAAGTATAAATCAAAATCTGCTTAGCCATTTTTTTTTTTTGTTGGCAAAGAACAGAAGATTTACCCCTGCACTCATCATTTTCTAATTTGCATTTCATCTCATACAGTTGATCTATTAAACAAGTCATTTGTAACTTGTCAAACAGATTAAATTTAGCTGATCTCAGACAAATGCATAAATTGCTTTCAAAATTTTCAGATTTCCACCCAACAAGGGGCTATTTTTTTTGTTTGTAATGCAACATGTCATCATCTAATACAGAAACCAGGAGCCATTCCACATATGCTTACTTTCATGAACAGAATTTAAAAACTAAAACATAAATTCACAAGCCAGTGAATTTTGCTTTATAGTCTACACATCATCTATTTTTGCAAATTAAGGTTGTATCGTTTCTAAAAGGAAATCTGTAATTTACAAATAGAACCTTTGAAAATAGTTCCAGGTAAAAATCTAAGACAAATAGTAGGTGTTGATGGCTGATGCTGAATAGTCCTTAATTACAAGTGGCATGTGTAAGAGGATAAATAAACTTAAGCCATTCCAAGCTTAAAATACATAAATAAAATAGAGAAAGGTATGCATGACATTTCTTCTGGAATCTGCATTTATTTGCAAAATGCAGATAATTTTTGTTCTGAAAGAGGAAAAGGACCGAAAATACAACTTTGCAAAGGTAACTCTTCTGATTGGGAACTTTATCCAACTCTGATATTTTCTCTGGGACCTGACTCCTTCAAGTACATCACTGTTTTCTGTATCTATAGTATCTTCCTCTCTACTGGTTTATATATTTTTAACTCATTTGAACATATCCAGATGTCATCTTTTGTTTAAAAAAGTAAAATTATTTTTAACAATGCTTTCCTTCACTTCTTTTTGAAAACAGTTTATTCTTAGTGTCTTCACTTCTAATAATTCTTTAAACTACTCACTTATTAATCTATTCATTAATTCAACAACTATTTTTAAGTATGTACTATATATAAAACATTGCAGTAAGTGCTGTTGGAAAAAAATATATATAAATGATCATGTCCCATGTTTATCAGATCATCTGCTTTCCATAAAAAAGTGATTCAATAAGATTAAATCATTATAATAATTGATTACATGTAATTTCTTCCAGAGATTTGCATGTTTTCAGGCTTTTCAAAGCTATACTTTAACTTCTAGTGGTACAATTCAGACACCAGGAAGAAATCTGTTTTGAAAGGGACCACTGCCTCTGTCTGTGCTGGGATTGAATGGGAAGCTAGAGAAGAGGCAACAGTAGACAGCAAAGTAGAGGTGATTGAAAAGGGGGAGACAGAATGAGGTAGAACTGGTGAAAGCAGGATTTCAATCATGGCTGATTTTGCTTCCCAAGAGACATTTGGCAATATTTGGAGACATGTCTGGTTGTCACACAGGCCAGGTGGTGCTAATAGCGTCTAGTGAGCAGAGGGCAAGAATGCTGTTAAACGTCCTGCCATGCACACGACAGCCCCCATGACAAAATTATCCAGCCCAAAATGTCAATATTGTTGCAATTGGAGAAACTCTGATTTAAAGGAATGAGTATGAATTTTCTTTCTTTGCATACCATGGCAGTGATGATCAGATAGCAATTCATAAATGGTAGAGGTAGGCCTATGTTCTATAGGAAGACAAGTCCTGATAACATTCTGTCAATGTTTAGGAAACAACAAAATTCTTTTCATACAAACAACGTAGCAAGGGAACTAGAGAGAAAGGGTGAGAGACAGCAGTGATGTCTTGTAAAAGGCACTGGGCTGCTTGCTCCTCTGATACCTGGGTTTGAATCCAGCCTCACATCCTCACATACCTGGTTTGAATCCAGCCTCACATTTACAAGTACTGGTGACTTGGATAAGTCACTAAAAATGTCACTAACCTAGTTTTCTCAACTATGAAAGTAATCTAATAGGGTAATAGAACAGATAACATCCAAGAATGTGTCTGGCACATACCAACAACTACATGGCTTACATCTATGAGGCTCTTACTGTTTGGCATTGTTCTAAGCATTTTGTATGTATTAACTCTTTCAGTCTCATAATCAAAGACGGGTTAGGTAGTAGTATCTTCTGCATTTTATCAGATAGGCAAATCTAGGCATAGAGGTATTAAATGACTCTCTTAAGATTGAAGGACAGATCCCACATATTCTAAGTTTTTCAGAAGTGTTGGTTGATCAATTGCCTCAGACATTAAAGATAATTAAGTAGGAGGTGGAGAGTTTGGTCAACAAATTATTCTTAAGTATCTACTATGTGCTAGTCACTAGAGATGGGGTAATGAGTATCTTAGTGTATGCTGCTCTAACAAAATACCTGAAATTGGATAATTTATTAAGAACAGAGATTTATTTTCTCACAGTTCTGGAGGCTGAGAAGTCCACAATCAGTGTGCTAGCAGGTTTGGTTGTCTGAAGAGGGCCACTCTCCGCTTCCATTATGGTGCTTTATTGCTACATCCTCTGGAGGGACAGAATGCCGTGTCTTCACTTGGTGGGAAACAAAAGGGCAAGCTAACCCAACACTGTGCAAAGCCTTTTATAAGGGCCTTCAGCTTGGTTTCAAGGGAAGGAACCCTCATAACTTAATCACCCCTTAAAGGCTCTACCTCTTAATACAATCACATTGGACTTTAAGTTGCAACACCTGAATTTCGGAGAAGATACAGACATGCACTGGAGATATGGCAGGTTCAGTTCAGACCGCCTCTTCATTCTCAATAAAGAGAATGTGACAATAAAATAAGTCTCAAAAGATTTTTTATTTCCCAGTGCATGTAAAAGTTAGTTTTTACTATATTGTAGTCTATTAAGTGTGCAATAGCATTATTTCTAAAAAGCAATGTACATATCTTAATTTTAAAATACTTTATTGCTAACAATGTTAACGATCATCTGACACAGAGACACAAAGTAAGCACATGCTAATGAAATGAAAAAATAGTGCCAAAAGACTTGCTTGATGCAGGGTTGCTACAAACCTTCAGTTTGTACAAAAAAAAAAAAAAAAAGAAAGAAAAGGAAAAGCAAAGCAAAGAAAAGAATGCAACATCTGTGAAGTGCAATAAAGTGAAGTGCAATAAAACAAGGTATACATGTACCTTCAAACCATAGCAATGAGTAAAACAGATATGGCACCTGCCCACATGGAACTTACAACATCAGTTAGTAGGCACAAAAGAAAAGCTTGTAAATAATGTGAATTCCCAGAATTATCTCTGAGAATCCGGTTTGGTTTATCTGTAGCAGGGCTCAGGATTCTGCATTTCTAATATGTATACCAAGTGTCTGATGCAGATGGTCTGATGACAATACTTTGCAGAACAACTGGTCAATCGTTGGTTCTGTAGTGTGTGCTACTGGGTTGAAATGGGACCACATGAGTTCATTACAACTCAATACCCATCACTGGGAAAGCAATTTGAAATATATGCTACATACTAGACAATTGACGCATTGAGGGCAGGGAGAATGTCAGAGTAGCACTTAAGCAAGAAAGGTTATCTGATTGGCATTAACTCCTAATAAGAGACCAGCTAGGAGTAAAGAATACTCAAAGCCCCTTTCCAGCAGGAAGCCTTTTGCTACTCACGTAAAAGCTATTTCCTAGTTAATTCTTCTAGAGGTCATGCAGGGTCTTGACTCATTGTGGAATGGCCTGACTGAGAATCAAGAAAATCTGACTGCCATGGAGGATGAGAAACTCAAAATTTTAGTTCTTAGCAGTAGTTCCTATTTTCATTCCCCACATTGAGATTTTGCCTGTTCCCTGTTTACCTGGATATCAAATATGAATGACAACCAAAGATTTTGCATGTATCGTTATCTAAATAATAAAAATTCAATATCCATTAATTTTAAAACTACTATATAATTAAAATTATAATCCTTATAAAGTGTATTGTCCAACAGAAACATTAAAAACTAACACCCTAGAACACTGATTATACACTGGTGTCAAGGAGAGACCATTGCCAGAAGAACCAGAAGATCTGGGTTTTACAGACCTGACTCGCCATAGAGGTTGTAAAATTCACTTAATTGCTAGGGGTATCCAATTGCTCTATAAAATGAGAGGCTGGTCAAGTTGATATACAATAATATTTCTAATTTTTATTTACAAACCTATGTGGAATATGAAATTAATATAGTGATTCAAGAATCAAATAGAGAATGAGAACATTCTTGTTTATAATAACTATAAATTTTTATTTTGTATGTATTTTGTGTATATTTTTGTTCTAGATATACCTATGTAGATACTGAGTCATGAAAATGTATTTCTTATTGTAGATTTTGCCAACACAGTTGGAAAGTCACTGATTTAGAAGCTCTTTCAGCTCTAAGTTTCTCTAATTCTGTGATTTCACCTCACCTGTTATTGACCTTGTAAATTACCATATGATACTAACAAATCCAAATTTGTTTTTGCTTTGCTACAGAGTCAAGCACCAGATGTGTCCATTATCAGCATATTCTAAAGAATGTTTATGCTTCCAGAAGGTCACAGCCCAATCTCCTGTGGCCTCTTCTGGCCTCTTCTTCTCTTATGAGCTGATTCTGGTATTTTTTGCTGACCAATAGAGCTAAGATAAAACTTGACTACATAGCTACAACTATTTTGTGTAAAATGAGAAAAAAAATGTTTTTTTAATGAGGTAAAAAAGTCATCATGCCAAACTATAGAATGAGAAAAGTATAAAAGCCCACCTGAGACATTATCTCAGAAAGTATATAATTTAATTAAACCATGATGTTTAGAGGAGCTGGAATAGAGAGCATAATAAAACCAGGATAAACTAAAACCCTAGGGAAACCATCAGCAGAGTTTCCCAGCCTCTTACTCTTCAAATTCCTCATATCTATTCTGAGAATACTGCTGAACCTACTTTAATCTCCAAGAACAATTAAATCAGGCACATTATTTTGCAACTTGAGATTTATAAGACATTCTTTTAGTGATAGTGCTTTTTCGGCACAGTGTGCATGCGGCAAGAGGTACCACCCTTCCCCTTCACTTCCATTCTATCTATCATCACAGAAAATTGTATCAGGATCATGTGAGGGAACTTTTCAGTTACCTCTGTACACCCAGAAATTCTAAGAATCAAAGAGTATATGCACTCACATTTTCACATCTTTCCACATCTAAAGGTCAACCCAGTAGTGCATAATTATGAGTAGAATTGTTTAGTTGTGTGACACCTTTGCAAAACACTTCCCTCCCCCACAATATCTAATTGATTTACACAGATGCCAGGGAACTTCTGAAGTGTGAAGTGTGATCAAATGTAAATGTATCTGGCAAACTGAGGACACAGGAAAGATTGACTAATAGAAGTCAAATTCCAAGTAGAGTCAGCAGAGGCTTGAGAGAGATTTATTCTCAAGGAAAAAATATAGGAAGGTTGAGGAGATTTTACACAGAGTTGGAAAGGAAACGTAGTTTCAGATACACAACTAATACTGTAATCTCTCCCACCTAGCCTCTGGGTTGGTTTAGACGTACCAGAAAGAGAAAGGGGCCATTTTTGCTAACTAAAGGAGCTATCCCACTACTTAACGCCTAGGAGTCTAAGTTACCTTGCTAAAGAATCTCCATAACCAAACATATTCTACAGGAGGAATGCCATTCCCGTACCCACTTTGTAGCAGAAAAATTGGGTAGGATGACAGCACTGATGACCTGAACCATCAGGCTGGCTGCCTTCTCTGGCAGTGGGTCCTGTTCAGTAGAGGTAACGGTTATAGCCCTGCCTAGCATCCACAGCAGTAAATGTGTACCTTCAGTTAGATGGTATCAGTGACTGAAGATCCCTCGACCTGGGAGTAGAAGCAAGGACAGTGGTGCTACTGAATCCTAAATCAATGGGTTGTGTGTCTCTGTTGCTGAGACTAGCCATAGCAGGCCTCCAGCAGTGACAACGGAGGCAGCAGCAAAAAGCAGGACTCATTTAAGGGTACATGGAAAATATCCTTGAAGAATCTCAGATATATCTGGGTAGAACTTTGTAGGGCTGGAATGCCTGATAATATAGTACAAAACTTTAGCCAGTGAAATTTGGATTCAACTGATGGACATTGTTACAAACTGGTGAGGCCTATAGATATTTGTATTGTATTTAAAAAGGAGTAATTTTATTTTAAACAATCCCAAACAGAAATCACAAAGCCATTTCTGAAACAAGGCTTTTAAACATTCATGGTTTATCTTTGCCAGCAGAGTAATTGCAAAGAAACCATATTCACAGAACAAACAATTATTAGGAACAATAACAACAGGGTGGCCCATCAGGCAGGTGATATTTATCAATCATTTATAAAGTATACTGTACTATGCAAGGTATTGGAAGGTGAACAGAAATTCACCATTTAGACTTAGGTGCTCACAAATATCTCCTGATCTTATCTAACTCAAATTCTTCTGAGAGTGAAAAAAAGCACAGTAGCTTATAGTTTATTCAATAAGATTTGGAATTTTCTCTATACTTAAGAGGGGTGGAAATAATCAATTATCTCAATTAATTTTTCTGGGTGCTTTCAAAAAATTTAAGCAAAATTAGCATTGATTAATCTTAAAACATTTACCTTGTAAACCTCAAAATGAATTTAATTTCTCAGTTCCTGTAAAATATCAATTCCAGACTTAGTCCTTCAGTTAATGAGAATGTATTGAATTCAGTACTGCCTCAGGCACTTTTGGCATTTGACAGTAAGCATTGTTATGGAAAAAAACAGTGCTAAAAAGACACCACCTAATTCTTTGAAAATCTAAAGTTTGACTGGGAAGCTAAATGACACAAAATGAAAGAAATCAAGATTATAATTTCCAGAATCATGTTTTGCCCTTTCTGTGGAATATGTATGTAATCCCATAAATACTTTATTTTCACACAGTATCATGTGAGTATTTTTGAAAGAATTGTTCAATATGCACAGGAATATAAAAAAGATAAATAGATAATTGATGTAAACAGTGCCTATGATGGAAGAAGAATCCATTTTGAACAAATACTTTCACACTTGCTGACTGTCTTAGTTCAAATTCAATAATGGGCCCATGATCTTCTTGAAGGCCACATATCATAAAGTTAGTAAAAATGTATTCATAGAAAAAGAGAGTCCAGAAAGAGGAAATGGAAAATTAAGTAGTATATTTCAAAATAAGGCTGCTGTCTTGTAGGTAACTGAGAACTGGCGAATAACTTTGGTTATGTGTATATACATATATACATAGGCACAATCAGTTGCTGAATTAAAACAATGAAATAACTTTTCCCCAAATGATTGGTTTGCTCCTCAAGAAATCATAAACCAATTAAACTTCTGGATTAGAGAAAAAGATAAAGTTATTTACTTCAAGCATCCACTTAAAAGTCAAACTTTCTATATGTTGTTTTTAGAAAATGTTTGTCTCTTCAGCCTCTGGTTGGTCCCTCTGTGATGGAGAATTGATAGGACACCAGGGCAGGCTGAACTCCTGGTTGTCTCTTCCCTACTCCGTTATTGCCAGCATCCATTTCCATGGCCATTGGCAGTAAACGTACCTCTTGTAGACACTTTGTCACCCTCAATTCACTATCCTTTTGTTCAATTTATTATTATTATTATTATTATTCACTAGCTTTAGGGGTACAAGTGGGTTTTGGGTACATGGATGAATTGCATAGTGGTGAAATCTTGGCTTCCAGTGTTAATTAAATGAAGATGTTATCACCCATATTTCAGCCACATCTCATTTATGATGGTGTATATTGTCATAAAGACTATGTGTTGTTATTCCTCTTCATCAAATGACATTACTAGAAGATATACCTTACAAACATAAGCAAGCTGGGTTTTCCCACGTCATCCTTAATATTTGACTTTTGACAGAATTGTAGACATAAAATATATTATTGAAAATGCAACCTAAGTTTTAATGTGGTATTAGAAGTATTAAATGATTTTAAAATCTCAGCAGGGAGATGAAGTTCCAGGTGACAGCAGGAAACAGCAGACTCCTGGCCAGATGAGACTGAGTAAAACAAGGACACCAATCTCTTGGATACGGGACTGCAGCCAGATGCTGAAAACCCAGAAACGCTGACCAAGCAATTGCTGCTTTGGTGGAGGAACAAGGTAATATCAGGATGGCTGAGGTCTGACTGAGGAGTAGCAAGAAAGAGGAGTAGATCAAAGCACAGACCAAGTATATAAGCAGAAATAAAAGGGTTATTTATTTTTATTTTAATTTTTTTGAGATGGAGTCTCACTCTGTCACCCAGGCTGGCATGCAGTGGCACAATCTCAGCTTACTACAACCTCTGCCTCCCCAGTTCAAGCGATTCTCCTGCCTCAGCTTCCCTAGTAGCTGAGATTACAGGCGTGTGCCTCAACACACAGCTAATTTTTTGTATTTTTAGTAGAGATGGCATTTCACCATGTTGGCCAAGCTGGTCTCAAACTCATGACCTCAGGTGATCCTCCCACCTTGGCCTCCCAAAGTGCTGGGATTACAGGCGTGAGCCATTGTGCCCAACCTTTTTTCAGGTGTGAGCCACCACTGCTGGCCAAAAGTATTTTTTAAACCAGGGCTTAAAGAGAAACCTCCTCCAACTGTAAGCTCCTTGAGTGTAAGAGCTATGACTAGACCATAAACATAACATACATATATACCTCAGACACATATCCCTGTCTGCGGGGGTCATTCAATTAATGTTTGATAAAGAATAAATAATTTGCACCAATGGTTTACTTGAGAACTAGACCTCAACTCCCAATCTTCCACTTAATTTTATATTTCATTTTACTCTATTTTAACTTTTTAATATTGAGATATAATTTACATATGGATCTGAAGGATTTAGTTCATTGACTTAACAAATGCCACCACGTGACCACGCCTGGCTTCATGCATGTAAGACCTGTGCAGTTGCAAAGGGACCCAGGCGTAGTAGGACCTTGTTCTTGGCTTAATGCTTTGCTATTGCCACTTTGAAATTCTTAGTAACTTTTGAACAGGCAGTCCCATGTTTTCATTTTGCATGGGCCTACCGATTATGTAGCAGGTCCTGCGTGTTACCCACACCTATATCCAGACACAGGACATTTTAACTACTGCAGAAGATTTCTTCATGCTTTTCATCATAGTTTACTTTTACCTATTCTGAAACTTCTAGAATAAACAGTGTGTTCTCTTTTTTATTAAGGGGCTTACCTACAAAGGATCCAGCAGCACAGTAAGTCTTAAAATAGAGTTTCTGTATAACAGACCAATGACCAGTAATATGTTTTCATAGTCTCTGATCTACCTAGAACATATCAGTAGCTTAATAACTGCATGGGTAAGTAAATGAATAAATGATCTTCAGTGTTTTCTCAGACCTTTAAAACCTGTATCTTAAAGGTCAATACTTTGACAGTGTTTATTTTACTCTGGAATCTAGGTGAGTACTGAAATATTCCTCTTTTAAGGATATAAAATTTAGGGAACAAATCAGAAAAACATAGATAACTTATCCCTTCATATATTAAATTACCATAAACAACTAAATATATGACATCTCCCAAATTTTAGAACAATTACATTTTAAAAAGAATAATTACCATTTTAATGGGGGCCTATAATATTCTCACATGTATGAGATCAAGCTAACCACATTTGCTTAATTCCAAAGGCACTTTTTCTACTTCTGATTTCTAGGGTAGAGGCTGACAAGTAATATTAACAATAATAGTAACAAACAATTTCAGTAGCTAATATTTTTCTGAGCTCTTATCATTACCAGGCAACACATCAAGGGCTTACACATTTTAATAGTGAAACCTGGGCATGTGACTCAACATCTACATTTGAAAATTAGAAGTATAATTGCAACTTTGCTAGGTTTATTGTGAAGATTATTGGTAAAATGCACACAAAGTCCTCAGCACTGTGTCTAGCATAAAATAAGAACTTGGAAAACACTAGCTCCTATTATCACTAGGTTGTAATTTAAACAAAGTGACAATGCCCACTTTAAAGGTGAAGGAACCACTGCTTGCAGAAATTGGTGAACTTACAGGTGATTGCTGCTATGTAAGTAGGAGAATTAGGACTGACACAAGTCTTTCTGACTCTAAATTCTTGTGTTTAACTACTCTAAATCACTGCTTCCCTGAAATGACGAAACATGTGCTTTACAACTCGAAAGACAAACTGTAATTATGCATTATGTATCTCAATAGATCCATTAGTTTTATCAAAATATTTGCCTATAGCATCAAGTACACTCATTGTATTTTTATATTCTAGTGCCATGATTTGCTCTGCAAGTTCAGGCAAGTGACTTTTGCATACTTTTCAGCAAGCAGTGAGTCAAGGATAGCAACATTTTCTGATCTCATATGCAACACAGCATGAGACTCATTTCACTTCATGGATGAACAAAGCTAGTCAACAGCTTTATTTGATTCAAGGTCTGCCAGGAACTGTCCTTTCTGAGTTGTATTACACAGCAAGTATGAATAACATTACACTGATTCATCAAGATGTCTCTGTTCCTTGAGTCCAGAGAAGATTTCTGTGTTAGATTGTTCTTGAATTGCTATAAAGAAATATCTGAGTTTAGGTAACTTATAAAGAAAGAGGTTTATGGCTTGAGGTCACAAGTTCAAGACCAGCCTGAGCAACAAGGGAGACCCCCATCTCTAGGAAAAAAATTAGCTGGGCATGGTGGCACAGGCCTACAATACCAGCTACTTGGGAGGCTGAGACTGGAGGATTGCTTGAGCCCAGGAATTTGAGACTGCAGTTAGCCTTAATCATGCCACACTGCTCCTGCCTAGGTGAGAGAGTAAGACCCCATCTCTAAAAATAATAATAATAATAATAATAATGATGATGTTTGTTTGGCTCACGGTTCAGCAGATAGTACAAGCATGGTGCCAGCATCTGCTTCTGGTGAGGGACTCAGGAAGCTTACAATCATGGCAGAAAGAGAAGGAGGCATTTCACACTGCAAGAGTGGGAGCAGAAGGGTGAAGGGGTAGGTGCCACACACTTTTAAACAGCCAGATCTCCCATGAACTAACTGAACAAGAACTCACTTATCACCAAGGGGATGGCACTAAACCATTCATGAGGGATCCACCACCACGGTCCAGTCACCTCCCACCAGGCCCCACCTCTAACACTGGCAATTATATTTCAACATGAGATTTGGAGGGGATAAATATCCAAAGCATACCAATCTCTGTGATCGTCTTTTAAAATATAACACTACTTCCACAGATTGTTTGCTTTTGACATAGGAAGTTTTGACTTGAAAATATAGGATGTTGTGTTGAATATCTTCTCTGCCCCTCACAGCCACTCTCCACCCTTCACCACCCTGGGACACTGCCCTACATAGATTGCATTCATTGGGAGTTACCTTGCCTCCTCTGCTCTCCAGCAAGGCAGCCACTGGAATAGAGTGGAGGCAACAGCAGGACCAAAGGGAGGGAGAAGAGTAAGATCATACACTTATTTCCTTCTCTGCTCCCTACTGTGTCACCTCAGGTGAGCTGCATTTTTCAGAAGCCAGCTCTCTTTATACACCTCTCTCACTGCAGTTGTCATAGCCTTGGAGAAGTAATGACTCTGATATTACTGCTCAGGTATAAGCATACCTCAGAGATACTGCAGGTTCCATTTCAGATCACCTCAATTAAGTGAATATTGCAATTAAGCAAACCACATAAAATTTTTGGTTTCCTAGTGCATATAAAACTTATATTTACATGGTACTGTGGTCTATTAAGTGTGCAATAGCATTATGTCTAAAAAGGCAGTGTACATACCCTAATTAAAAATATTTTATTGCCAAAAAATACTAAAGATCATGTGAATCATCAGAGAGCTGTAATCTTTTTGCTGGTGAAATCTTGTCTCAATGTTGATGGCTGCTCATTGATCAGGATGGTGGCTGCTGAAGGCAGGGGTGGCTTTGGCTATTTTTAAGTATAAGACAACAGTGACATTTGCCATGCTAATTGACTCTTCCGTCTACAAAAAATTTCTCTGTATCATGCAATGCTGTTTGATAGCATTTTAACCACAGCAGAACTTCTTTCAAAATTAATTATCTTAAACCTTGCCTCTGCCTTATCAACTAAGTTTATGTAATATTCTAAATATTTTGTTGTCACTTAAACTATGTTCCCAGCATCTTCACCAGGAGTAGATTTCATCTCATCTTTCTTTGCCCATCCATAAGAAGCAACCCTTCATCTGTTCAAGTTTTATCACAAGATTGCAATAATTCTGTCACATCTTCGGTCTCCAATTCGAATTCTAGCCCTTTTCGTGTTTATACCACATCTGTAAATATTTCCTCCCCTGAAGTATTGAACCTTTCAAAGTCATCCATGAGGGTCAGAATAAACTTCTTCCAATCTCCTGTTAATATTGATATTTTGACCCCCTGCCATGAATTGCAATTGTTTTAATGGCATCTAGGATGGTGAATCCTTTCCAAAAGGTGTTCGATTTTTTTGGCCAGATCTATCAGAGGAACCACATGTATGGCAGCTGTAATCTACAAAAATGTATTTCTTATATAATAAGACTTGAAAGTCAAAATTACTCCTTGATTCATGGGCTGTGGGATGAATGCTGTGTTAGCAGGCAGGAAAACAACATCAATCTTCTTTTATATATCCATTAGAACTTTTAGGTGACCAGGTGCATTGTCAATGAGCAGCAATATTTTGAAAGAAATTATTTTTCTTTTTGAGCAGAAGGTCTCAACAGTGGGCTTACAATATTTAGTAAGCCATGCTGTAAACAGATGTGCTGTCATTCTAACTTGGTTGTTTTATATATAGAGAGAATGAACAGATTAGATTTAGTGTAATTCTTAGTGGCCCTGGGAATTTGGGAATGGTAAATGAGCATTGGCTTCAAATTAAAGTCACCAGCTGCATTTTTCCCTAATAAGAGAGTCAGCCGGTTCTTTGAAGCTTCAAAGCAAAGTGCTGACTTCTCTTTTCTAGCTATGAAAGTCCTAGATGGCAAATTCTTTTGACAGAAAGCTGTTTCATTTACATTGAAAATCTGTTGTCTATATAACCACCTTCATCCATGATCTTAGCTAGATCTGGATAACTTGTTTTAGCTTCTACAACACACTTTATGCTTCACCTTGCACTTTTATGTTATGGTGACAACTTCTCTCCTTAAACCCCATAAATCAATCTCTGCTATTGTCCAGATTTTTTTCTGCAGCTTCTTCCCTGATCTCAGCCTTCATAGAATTGAAGAGGGCCTTGCCTTGGATTGGGCTTTGGTTTAAGAAAATGTTGTGGCTGGTTTGATCTTTCATTTAGATCACTAAAACTATCTTCCTATCAGCAATAAGGCTGTTTCAGCTTGTTATCATTCGTGTGTTCACTGGAGTTACACTTTTAATTTCCTTCAAGAACATTTTCTCTGGATTCCCAAATTGACTGTTTGATGCAAGAGTCATAGTTCTTGGTTTATCTTGGCTTTTGACGTGCCTTTCTCACTAAACTTAGTCATTTCTAACTTTTGATTTCATATGAGAGACATGCAAATTTTCCTTCTACTTGAACACTTAGAGAATATTTCAGGATTATTAGTTGGTCTAATTTCAATATCGCTGTACTGAGGGAATAAGAAGGCCTGAGGAGAAGGAGAGAGACTGTTGAATGGTCAGTCAGTGGAGCAGTCAGCACACACACAACATTTAGCGATTAAGTTTCCTGTCTTCTATGGAGGTGGTTTGTGGCTTCCCTCCCCAAATTACAATGGTAAAATCAAAGATCACTGATCACGAATCACCATAACAGATGTAATAATAATGAAAAAGTTTGAAATATTATGAGAGTTACAGAGACACAAAGTGAGAATACACTGCTGGAATTTTGGCATCAATAGACTTACTCTTCAACGTAAGGTTGCCACAACTTTTAATTTGCAAAAACTGCAGTATCTGCAAAGTGCTATAAAATAAACCACAATAAAATGAGGTCTGACTCTACCTCACTCTCTCTTCTTCTTTTACTAAAGTTTAGCCCACACTTTTACAAATATCACCTTTATTAAACTCTCCTTATATCACTCAACTCTGATTAATCCAAATGACTACCTGATATGCCTGTATCTGCTCTGTAGAGACAGCATTTTCAAAAGACTGTTCTTGAGATCGAAATAAAAAGACTCCAGTGTTAAATTAGCTTCAAAGACTAGGTTAAGCAAAATTAAATGTTTTTACTTTTGAATCTCATACTTTGGTGGATATAAATACTTGCTGAGACTCTACAAGAGAAGGAAATGGTGAGCAGCATTTTCTAAATTTTAATTTTCCCCCAGAGCAGCTTCTAGGACTATAAGGGCAGAATCAAGGTGGAATTTTAGTAGGCTAATGTTGTACCCTCTTAAAGGAGGTAACGTAGAAGGATTTGATGGGAGCCAAGGCTGCCAGTAACCACAGGCTCCTATCCTGGGCTGGTTGGAACATCTTAAATAGGACACTGGGCAGTATCAGGGAGGCTGAGGTAATCCTGCCAACACAGTGATGATCTCTGGCTGCTGGATTCAGCTCATTGGTATTTCTTCCACCTCCTCCCTAGTGAGGATTTCTGTTACTGGCTGTCACTTCTCATCACAGTCTCTCACAACTATTTCATTACTTTCTTCTGTCTTCTGGCCACGTTGCATTTGCAATGAGACTATCCAGTTGTCTTCTGAAATGAACTAGCCTACAGATATTTCAAAATATTCTTTCATCAACCTTTTCACTGTTTACAGTATTATTTTTCCAGGGCTTCAAGGCATTGATGTCAATGAGAACTGAGTTCTGTGATTATAAGTCAGTGAGATACTGCTTTCTGTTTAATCACTAAACGATATTAAATATATTATGGGCCATGTTAAATATTTTGAAATATTAGCCTTTTTCTTATTTTTGTGTTGTTGTTTTAGAAAGTTAATAATGCCAGACATCTGAAAGTCAGATAACCTCCCAACTGTACACGCTATTTATTTTGCTCATTTTGTTTGACTCAATTCAGTTCATTTTACTAATGTACAACTCACTGTCAAAATATGTTGACCCTCTAAGTAGTTTTAAATAGTACTAAATGCTCTCAGCATTCAGTGGTTAATTTTTGCATTCTTGAATAAATACATTTACAAAAAAAAGCAACTTTATAGCTTAAAACCCAGACACTGTAAAGACCACCTGACTCCTTGCCCACATATTTCTTAATTCCCATAGCTAGGAAATCTTAACCTCAAAAGTGATTCAATCTAGGCCTACTTGCAGGACCAGTCTTAAGACAAAAAACTCATCCTAAACACTAGAAGTTATAATTTTTCTCTTGCCTTATTCTTCCTGAAAGGATGCCTGCCTCCTCCTCTGATTGCAATGACTAAGCCTCTGTCTTACAAGGGAGTATTTATTAGAATATAATCACAGAAAAGGCAAAGGCTCTAAAGTCCAACTGTTTGGGGTTAAGTTCCTGCTCCCCTAATTGCTAGATTTCTGTGTCCCAGTTTTCTTACTTGTCTAATGGAGCTAGTAATCGTTTCTACCTCATCAGATTGCTATAAGGTTTAAAATAACACATATTAATCACTCGGTAACCATTTATTATCTTAGGTCCTTTGAGACTAGGGTTCTGTACTTTTTTACCTATATCATTCAGAATCCCAGCAAGAGACAGAATACAACTCAAAAGATTCAGAAGACTTGAAAGATTCAAGGAACATATAGAGGTGTAGGAAGGGCTAGAAGGGTAAGGGGTTTTGAGGCACCTGAACACTAGCAACAGTGGGAAGCCATTACCACTGTAGTCTTGAAACCCTGGAATCTAATGACAACTGAAGCTGTAGGGGAGGAGCTGTCTAATAGGAACCAGAGCTGCTCTTATGAAGAAATGGGGTCGCTTCCAGAAACATGGCCCAAATAAAACATGGGAAAGAAATTCCCTACCTTTCTCTCTTCCCCACATTCAATCACTACCGGTGCCTCCTAGTGGAAGTCAGCTGGCAAGAAATTCTTGGGAAATGAAGTTCATAGTGGTAGACTTATCAGGGCAGATAGAGAGGCCAAAAGGATGAAAAATGGATCTCAGGGAAATGCCAGGCAGAAAATATCCAGGATGTCAGTCCTAAGCAGTTTTTTGTATAATCTAGTTCCTTACTTTAGGGTTACAGCTGCCACACTTACAGATGCTCAGCTACCTCTCTTGACTCTGAATATGTTCTCCTGGAATTGAGCCCTAAGTTCTCTAGTTCCTGACTACCTTTGTCAGACTTTAACCAAGTCAGGTTTTGCTCTTTGATCCTCAAACCTTGGTTCTAATGGAGAACTTTTTCCAGAAGACTGTTTTTTGCATGATTATTGTTTTTGACAGCCTTAATGGCCCATTCCTGTACAAATTATCATGTCAGCTGTAAAGCTGTTCCAAATTTATCATTAAGACTTAAAATAACAGAGTGAACATTTTATTCTCTGTTGCTTTGGTCATAAGTGCAGAGAGATAGTGTGGAAAGGGAAAAAAATAAATGTTGAGAAATGGAAGATAGGAAAATGAACTATTGAGGGATAATTCCCCATCAGTGTCTTGCATTTCTGCATGTCTTAAAAGCATAGGCACTTATTCCTTTTTGATACAGAGTATATTTTCAAGAATCTTTGTATAGTGAGCAGCCTTGGAAAATAGAGATAAAGTTTTCCTCCAAAGTAGAGGGTATGTTTGCTTACTGCCCATTATAAAATATTCCTGGTCCCTAAATTCAGCATTCCTCTTTTGTAACTCAATACCCTATATGTGTGGGTGTGTCATCTGGCTCACTTCATATTACCTGTGGGAACTAAGACTCAGGGAATGGCATACATGTCAATTACCTGTCACAGGTATTGGCTGTGATAAACTGTGTAATAAACTGAGTATGAAACTATGCTCTGTCTCTAACCCAAGAGACTTGTGTATGCTACCAACATGCTATAGGCTGAATGTTTGTGCCCCCGGCCATGGTAGGATAGTCACCTTTCACAGTTTGAATGTGTCCTCCAAAAAGCATGTGTTTGAAAGTTCACCTCCAATGCAACAGTATTGGTAGGTGGGGCCTAACGGGAGGTGTTTAGGTCATAAGAGATCCACCCTCATTAAGGAATTAATGTTGATTATAAAAGGGCTTGAGGCTATGAATTCAATCTCTTACTCTTTCTGTTTGTCCTTCTGCCATGTGATGACTGCAAGAAGTCCCTCTCCAGTTGTTGATCCCTCAACCTTGGACTTCCCAGTCTCCAGAACCATGAGCCAATAAATTTCTGCTTATTATAAATTACCCAATCTATGATATTCTGTTATAGCAGCTCAAAACAGACTAAGACAGTTTCCATATAAGGGGACAAAGAGACCAGAGCTCCTTCTCTCCCTACTATGTGAAGGTACAGCAAGGAGACATCAAACTGCAAACTAAGAAGTGGGCCCTCACCAGGAACTGAATCTACTGGTGCTGTGATCTTGGACTTCCCAGCCTTTAGAACTGTGATAAATAAATTTCTGTTGTTTAAGCCACCTGGTCTATGGTATTTTGTTATAGCAACCCCAGACAACTTAGGGCATCCATAAAACTGTGGCAGATAACTTGTCAGGTTTTAAGTAGAATAAAATCTCAAACTCTTGACAATTGTTGACATATACTTCTACTTTCTTTAATAATATGGACTTCTTTAGATAATGACTTATTTGGGAGTCATGCTAATGATAGGCGCTGTCTAGTGTAAGAGACACGGTTGGCCATTTCCAACTTTTTACCAGTTCTCACTCTCAAATAAATTCAAAATTTTTTTAAAGACACAAAATATTTTTACTTAAATGGTGTAAAAGCCCATACAAAATATGCAGGTTGTTTCACCATTGAATAATAGCATGTCAGTTTTACACATTGTAACATTTCTGGTAGGCTGAGGAAAAGCCCTATCCCTGAGACATATACATATATACGCACATGCATATACAAATACATGTATCACACAAACACATATGCACACGTACACACATAGTCCATAAGACTGGATTATGTTCTGAAACCAGTTATCTAAGAATATGAAGTATGTTTAAAAAGCAAAGTAGCCTCAACTTTGCTTTTTAAAAAGAGCAAAGCTATGAGAAAGCCTAGCTATGAGAAGGCCTAATAGGAAACACAAGCTGTAAATGTCATATTTATGCATAGAATGGTCTCATTGCATCCAGAACACTTAATTCTCACAGTGCTACCATCCTTTTATTCTTCTGACTCATATCACCTTTTTAGAAGCATTTGCAATAAAACCAATGCTTTGTACTCTATATAAATACTTACAAGCATAGAACTTTCTGGGACTTGAACTGAAATCAGATTCAGCAAAGCTTCAGCCTGATATTGGGGTAGTGGGTGTGTGGGTGTGGTGAGGAATGATAGTTTAGCTTCAGCTTTCCAGGTGAGCCCATGCCCTCACATTCATCCTTGTATGAAGGGAATTAGTCAAGAGATAATATTTAGAGTGTTTCATGCAAATATCCAATTCCCCTAAAACCTAAAGCAATAATGAAAATTCTGAAACTTATGCTTCACTGATTTGCATAAGCCTTGCGCATTCCCTATATTCTTATAAAATTGTCATAAATGTTTCCATCTTAAAAAAAAAAAACCAAACTAATAACTTTATACATGGCAGGACCTGTGGTAGCATAAAGGAATTAGACACCTGTGGTAGAAGGGAGGGAGATTTAAAAGATATGAATGTACAAATGAAGAAAAAAATCATTGTACTGAAAACTTAACCATCTTTGAAATAAAAATGCTGTATCCCTCCCCCATTGTGCCTCCCCATCTTGCCTAGGTCCTAGCCAAGAAAGCAGCATCATGCAATGAAAATAATAAAGACTTTGGATTTGAAGTTAAGCAAAGCAGGCTTCCAATACTAGCTTCTCTCTCATTAGCTGTGTGACCTTAAGCAAGATAACCTGTTTGGACTCTAGTTGCCTGATCTATGCAAAACTCAAAACAAAAACCCATTATGAAAGTTTACTGACAACATAAAATGTTACAATTCATTAGCACCTGTAACATAGTATTCTGTGTCATCTGATGTCATTATTATTTATTATTATATCATTAACCATTATACTATATTATTTAATCCCATCACATGGTGTACTCACACACACTCACAATTGCACAGACTGGACCATTTAGACACCGCAATTAACCAAACATGCCCACCTCTGAAGGTATACAGGGAAACTAGCATACCCAGAGAAAACAGATATCTATAAATAGATACAAATAGATATCTATCTATAAATAGAAATAGATATCTATCTATAAATAGATATGTTTTCCCAAATTAAATCAGATTAAAGTGTTGTATCTGACTATATAAACAGATCTTTTACACTTGGATGTTGATTCTCACACAGTCAAAATAAAGCAATGGTGAAGAAAATTCCTCTGTGCATATATAAATATTGGAGAGAAGGAGAGGAATGTGTATGTATTTTACATGTGTTTTATATACCTATTATTTTTACCACACAAACAATATAAATTAAAGTATGACTCTTGAAGGTTGAAAGTCTGCAAAAGATAGAGGGGATGCAGAAACATTGTGGGTTAAAAATGACAGCTCAGAGGACACTATGAGTCAGAACTAGAAACCAGAAGTCCTTCATTTCTACTGTCTTGGTAAAAACATCTAAATCACCTATTTTTTCTGTGCTAAGTGGCCTCCTTAAGTTTAGGTTAAGCATTCATCCAATTTTTAAAAACACACATTAGATCCAAACCATGTGCAGTTCCCAAGTGGGGAGGTCACCTGCAGTCCCAGCACTCCTGGAAAGTTCTGACACATGTTCACCCACATGGATCCATTTCCCAGCCTACTTTGTAAATGGTCCAGGACTGGAAAAAAAGGGGTTATAACTTCTCTCTTGCCACAAATAACCTCGAGAGACTCTACAGGTTAATGGAAGATGTCACTATAGGCGTGAGAAATCGTGGTTGATTTATGTGCCAGACTCTTCCAGCTGATTCACAAGTTGTAGGCCATGCAGTGTCTCAGGAGGGCTTTCTTAGGAAATAAGTTTCTGTTTGTTCTCCTTTAGATAGACTAGATATTAGTATTCATAAGACAGATGTCTCCAAAGCGGTGCCTGTGAGCTTAAATACAAATATGAAATTAGTCATTTGTAAAGCAGATTTACATATTTCTCTGATGGGCTGTAAGATTCTGATTTTGAGTACTAATTCATATAATTCATATTTTAATACATTTATAGTGGCTCTCAAATTAGCTTTTCAGCCAACCATTGGGAATTATTTTTGGCTTGTTGGACTATTAATTCTAAGTACAAAACAAAGTCTTATGAAAGAAAGCGTAAAAAATTTTGTCCTTTAAGTTACACAAAGAAGCAAAAATTGTCCCCAGGAAATTAATACTCTAATTATAAACCTTCTGGTTGAGAAAGTCTTGAAAAGCTTTGTCTCTTTTATGAAGTCAAAAGTCTTTGGTTTGGCTTCGTTTATTTTTTCCCATTCAGAACATATGGGAATAGTCCCAAAACAACGGAACAGCTGGTCTTTTCAAAATTAGAAAAGAAAATGCTACTAACACTGTAGAAAAAGAAATCCACACTGTTGGCAAAACAGCTGTTCTTATTTCTGAAGGATATGGCAATGGCTAAGGCAACATGTTTTCCTGCTTAAATTACAGTTTTGGAAAAGAGAAACATCAATCATTGTTTATAAATCAAGTTGTAATAGTATCAGTTCCCTTCTTTCAACTTAGTCCACTTAGAATGTTTTCAAAGATTGAGAGGATTATCACGCCGCTCAAATGTTCACATTTTGAATGACTTTCTGAGTTTACATTTAAATAATTGACATCTTATAGTAGGCATAGGTCTTCTCGAATTTACTATACTACACTATATTTTCTTCCAATTTTTCAGTTTTATATGGCAAGACATCGACAAATGTTAATGACGAAGGAGGAAAGAAGCAATTTAACAAATCAAAAATGTATGTTCAGAGTTCAAACAATATCCTAAATTATACTGTATATGCCCTCAGGGGTAAAATGGAATTTAACACCCTGAACCAGTCTCTCTTGGTCCAGTGGACACAGGACTGTGTCAAATGTCAAATTCTCTCTTAACTCTCAGTTTTGCTGCACAAAAGTGACAAAACACTCATATGCACTTTGTCCACAATTCAAAATTGAATCTATAAAAGTATTGGTCTGACATTTTTTGATAGAGACATACTTCTTAGCAGAAATAGCTGAAACTTGAAAATTGCTTCCCTGAATTAAAAAAGATGAATTATAACAAAAGCTATACAAATAATTGATTAATAAAATATTTAAAGATTCAACAATAAAGAATCTATGTGGCAAGCCCTCACCCCTGGTAAAACCGGAGCAAGATGACAGTTCTATATGGCCACCTAATTGATATAATATGTAGGTCACCAAAATGTTTGCAACCAATCAAAGTTGCAAGCAAATTTCCACATCAGATTTACTAGTTTTTGGTTTGGCAGCCAAATGGAGGCTATTTTCTTTGTAGGCTATTTTCTTTGTTGAGCCATCTTATTCATGTCACGTTGCAGTGAAAATAACTACTTTTAAGTTCCTAGTGTTGGCCAGAAATGGAGCTCAATGCTTTCCAGACATGATTTACCTTAATCTTTGCATTATGCATATGGCTTTGCTGAAATTACTTCATTTTAAAAACAGGCTAGTGAACTCAGTTTTATATTATCTGTCATTTATCTTAAAATTCTTCAGCACAGACACTGTGATATACAGCAAGTTCTCACTTAACGGCAATAGGTTCTTGGAAACAGACTTTAAGCTAAATGATGTATAATGAAAACAATTTTACCATAGGCTAATTGATATAAACAAGAATTAAGTTTGTACAGCATATTTCTGGTCACAAAACCGTCAGTGAACTTCTATATAAAGACTAAACATACTTCCAACATTGTACATTGAAATAAATGTGAACTATATCTACATATAAAAGATTAATGAAAACGAATAAGAGAATTATTTACTCATTTTTTGGTGAATCAGTGATGGTGGGTTTAATCAAGGAATAAGTGTTTGCAAAATGAAAATGATCAGGGGTCCCTCCTCCCACTATGAGTTCAAAAGCAAACAGTAACAAATATGGAAGGTCCCTGAGTGCTTTCACACTGCATTGTTTATTGTTGTGCATCTGTAAGATTATCCTCTACTTTACGAATTTTTACTAGGCGGTAATGTCTCTTCATTCATTTATTTCCAACCTGCTTATTCCATTGCAGGGTTGCAGGTGACCAGAGCCTATCCTGGCAGCTTAGGGCACAAGGTGAGAACTGACCCTGGATAGCACATCATCCCATTACAGGGTGTACACACACACACACACACACACACACAGACACACACACACACACAGTTGCTCAGACTGGACCATTTAGACATGGCAATTAACCAAATATGTCTATCTCTGAGGGTATAGTGGGAGGGAAACTAGAGTACTCAGAGAAAACCCATGCAGACATGGGGAGGACGTGGAAACTCCACACAGACAGTGGCCCTGGCTGGAGATCTATTTTTTTTTCTCATCAACATTATACTGTTGAAATAAACAACATTATTCAAGGACTTGCTGCAAATATCTGATATTTACTTTTATTTTATTCCTTAAAGTAATTAGGAACATCTGAAGTATTCAATTGGGAAAACAAATGCCAAATTTAGTCAGCATTTTGAGAGACTAATCAAAATTCACAGTTCAGAAGCTGATACTTGAAATTCTTCAATTATCTTTATCTCTGAACAAAACCAGGGTTTTGTGTTAATTAATATAATGGAAGATATTAGCATTAACCAGAGAATCGTAGGTTGGTTTTAGTCAGTCTGCAAGACTGGTTACAGAACTTGCCCAAAATGGCATAGCTGGGATCCAAACAGGTTTTTCTGATTCAAAGACACTTGCTCTGAAATACTATGTTTAATACATTCTGACCTTATCTTCCATCAGTATAGAACTATGGATTAGTTTATTTGAACTTTGACTGATAAGTGAATGATATAGAAGACAAATAAGCAGAGAAAGGGAAGGCAAGAATTTCCCTAACAAGACTGTCATACATACATATGATGCCACTATACAATTCTTATATTAATCAATGTCCAAGCACCTTCTCCAGGGCCTCATAACAAACAACATATATTGGGAGGCTTAGCCAACAGAAATTTATTTTCTCATAGTTCTAGAGACTGGAAGTCCAAGATCAAGGTGTCAGCAGGCTTGATTTCTCCTGAGGACTGACTCTCCTTGGCTTGGAAGTAGCCACCTTTCACTGTGTCCTCACATGGCCTTTCCTCTATGCAACATGCATCCTTAGTGGCTCTTGTGGGGTCCAATCTTCTCTTCTTAGAAAAACTTACTCCCATGGGATCAGTGCCCACCCTAACAGCCTCATTTTAACTTCATTACCTCTTTAAAGGCTCTATTTCTCAATACAGGTACTCAATACAGGTATTTCTCAATGAGGTACTAAAGGTTAGGGCTTCAACATATTAATTGGAGCCAGGGGATACAACCCAGTCATAACAGCATCTAATCGATCTCCAAGTCCAGTACATTTTGTCATCCTTTCCTCTTCATAGGCATTTTTGCTCCCTTGTGTAGGTCATCAACACATACTGCCCACTCAGTATAACAGTCTTCCCACATCTGGTCTTACACATATCCACAGGGTTTTATAGACCAGTGTGTTGCTGAAAATTTTTGATAAAGTCTCATTTTTGAGAATGTACCCTCAATAAATATAGATATGTGTATATATATTTAGAATTTTTATCAATGTATTAAATATTACTACACCTTAATTTAATTCTTGGTTTAACAGAGTAATAAATGTGATTGTCTTTATTTCCCTTCAGCTCCAAAGACTGAGAAACACTGTAAAAGTAAAGCCATATCTAGATCCCTCAGAAAGCTGCTACATAACTTATATGTGCTAAGAAATGGTAAAAACCTATTCGTTAAGGATTAGAGATAACTCATGTCCAGTTATAGAAAGGCTGAAATTCATTTGGAGTTTGAAGAGTGCTGTGGAGTCACCTCCATCCACGGGGAGCTGTTTCCCTGTACCTGAGCCAATTGAGAGGTGCATTAAGGAAACACATCAGATAGCTTGACAGATGACTCTAGGGTTTGTGGAGCTTAAGGACGAGTATGAGATGCTAAAGTTAGATCAGCCCAAGTTAGAGGAGGGAGAGAGAAGCATGTGTGTGTGTGTTTGTATGTGTAAGAGAATGTTAGAGTGAGCTAGGGTGGGTACTGTCCTGGAAGTGACCTGCATGTTCGCTGAACATGGGGCTGAAAGTGAATGAATACACACATGGACCAGACAAGAGGAAGCTTTTCTGGAGACACTTTGGAAAGGTCTCCATCCAAAAGGGCTAAAATAATTCGGAAGAGGGGAGGATTTCGGGGAATCTTGGGGGTGTGAAAGGGTGTAGCAAGTGGTCAGCTAAAGGACAAAAAAGAGATAGTGCTCATGTCATCTTCATGGGGTAGGAATTGCAACTCTGGGTTCTGAGGGGATGAATCTCCTGGAAAATCTCAAGAGCCCCTGATGGCGGCAACAATCTTCACAAGATACTTCTTTAATTTTTATTTCAGTTAATTGTTTGCTGAGTAGAAAAAAATACAGTTCCTTTTATCACTGAATTGTCAGTACCTTTTTTTTTTTTTTTTTTTTTTTTTGAGACGGAGTCTCGTTGTGTCACCCAGGCTGGAGTGCGGTGGCACGATCTCCGCTCACTGCAAGCTCTGCCTCCGGGGTTCACGCCAGTCTCCTGCCTCAGCCTCCCGAGTAGCTGGGACTACAGGCGCCCGCCACCAAGCCCGGCTAATTTTTTGTATTTTTAGTTGAGACGGGTTTCACCATGTTAGCCAGGGTGGTCTTGATCTCCTGACCTTGTGATCCGCCCGCCTCGGCCTCCCAAAGTGCTGGGATTGCAGGCGTGAGCCAGTCAGTACCTTTTAAGACAAATTTTACTCAGCAAACTAGCACTGAGGACAAAACATTGCTTTGAGACAAACTGTCTGTGAGATGGTTGAATTTAAGCCATGATACTATATTAGAAGGTTGTTATTCATAGAAGCACTGATTAATATGCTTTTGCTCCTGGCAGACTCTACACACCAGCCCATTTCTCCCCACCTCTTTTCTTAGCCTCTTTTCACCTGAGAAGTCCTGGCACATCGCGTATCCCAAAGGCCTACTGACTGCAGTTTTATTTCAGCCTCTGCAAGTTTGTACTAATCACCTGCCTTTGTTGCTCCATGAATGGAAAATGTGTCACTTCAAAATATTTGTAGATCATCTTAGGAATTTATCTACAGTAAGAAGGAGCTCTGCAGGCTACCAGTGATTAAACTGAAAAGAAAAGTAAATTCTATTAGCAAAGAGTTGATGAAATCCAGCCTCTCATAGGAGAAAGGAGTAGGTTGGAGTAAATACTTTCAAAGATCTTTGACTCTTCTCTAAAGACAAGCTCTGTTGTGTTTCTCATGATAACCAAATTTCTTTTTCAGCGTTTGAATACATGTCACTTGACTGTCAGCATTAAAAAAAATAGATTTTGTTCAGTCTTACTACCATTGTAAGTAATAAAGAAAAATGCATTGGATAAATCTGTGAAATAAGCAAAAGTTGTTAATTAATTGTAGTATCTAATGATGTCAAGGTACAGTGAGGAGATCCCTTTAAAATATAGCTGTTGAAAGCAGGAAGTTTTCAACATATATTGAGATTTAAAAATACCAATACTCTTTGACCTAAGATTGCACTTCTAGGAATCTGGTCTAATGGAAAAAATGTCTGTTTACAACTGTGTTCATTACAGTGATATTTACAGTATTTTTTAGAAATGGAGAATGATTAATAAGTTAAAGGTCATATACAAAATATCATATTCAATCATGTTTTTGTAGAATAATAAATAAGAACAACTTAATGGTCACTAGCTGTCAGGTACTATTTCAGTGTTTTGCATCTATGGACTCAATTCTTATAACAACGCTACGAGGTCTGAACCATTGCCATTTCCCTTTGTATACGTTAACTGAGACACAGAAAGGTTAATATGCCCAAAATGACACAGTTTGTTGGAGTAGAGCTGAGATTTGAACCCAGGCCTCCTGGCACTATTATCCATACATACAACCACCACATCACAGGCCTTAGTTTGCTAAAGTTATCATAAGAGTGCCACAAACTGGATAGTTTAAATCAAACTTTATTGTCTCTGAATGCTGAGGCCTGAAATCACAGTGAAGTGTTGCCGGAGTTGGTTCCTCCTGAGGCTGTAAAAGAGAATAAGGCATATGTACCAAGCCTTTCCCCTAGTTTCTGGTGGTTTCCTGACAATCTTTGGAATTCCTTAGCTTGCAGAAGCATCGTCCTGACCTCTGTCTTCATCTTTATGTGGCATTCTCCCTGTGTGCATATCCGTGTCCACATTTTATCTTTTTGTAAGAACACCAGGCATATTGCATTAGGGGCTCACCCTACACTAGTATAATCTCATGTTAACTAATGACCTCTGTAAGGACCCTATTATTGAAAAAAAGGGTCACATTCTGAGGTACTGAGGGTTAGGACTTCAACATATGAATTTTAGTAGGACACTGATCAGTCCATAACATAGTTTCCAACCATGTTAATATTCTCACTATAAAATAATAAATGAACAAGAGCAGAAAATAGATATAAATAAATACACACACACACACAAACACTGATCTCCATTTAAAAATAAACACATTGGGAAGGGAAGGAAAATATACCAAGTTATAGTATCATAGGTCTTACATTCTTCTTTATTATCATTTGTATCTTACAATAAGCACTCGATACTATTGCAATCATTTAAAACAATAATGAACTGGGTACAGTGACTTATGCCTGTAATCTCAACTATTTGTGAGGCTGAGGTGGGAGGATTGCTTGAGGCTAGGAGTTTGAGACTGAGCTATGATGACACCATGGCACTCTGGCCCAGGAAATAGAGTGAGATCCTGTCTCTGAAAAAAATAAAAATAAAATAAAATGCAGTAATGACATAATTATATCTGAAAAGAAGTAGAAAAATTTTTTTCAAATTGATTAAGATTAGATTGTGTAGCGCTGAAGAGCTATGTTAGTGATTTGTATACACAGGGTAGGCCATATCCTGGGCCATGATTTTAACTTAAGGGTCCATGTCCCCTGCTCAACATCCTGCAAACACCATGTTTTGGTCCCATGTTTTTCCCCACATCCTATTGTTCTCAGCTCTTCAAAGAACAACAACTTGCTGCTGTGTGGCCTTAGTATATTATCTGATAGGACTTTTGAGGAAAGGCTCAAACAGATACATCTTGAAATTTTAGCAGTGTCTCCCTGGTGGTTTTAAAAGTGGGGTGATTACACACCAGGTGTTGTGCAAGATCACTCACTTAGGGCGTGAGGAAAATATGAAGACTTCTCTTAATATGTATTTAGATATTGATATTTAATACATAGGTTGGAACTCTTACCTTGCTCAGAGCACATGTCAGGTGGCCATCAGTCAGGTACAGTATTACAGTATTCAGGTACCCTCTGGGAAGAGTGAGAAGGTTGCAGAGCAAGAGTCATAGGGCAAAAGAGGGGACAATTGGGCCTGTGTTAGTTTCCCAGGGCTGTCATTAAAAATTATCACAAACTTGGTGGCTTACAACCACAGAAATTTATTCTTTCACAGTCCTGGAGGCTAGAAGTCCAAAGTCAACATGTCAGCAGGGCCACACTCCTTCTGAAGATTCCGAGGAAGACTCTTCCTTTGTCTCTTTCAGCTTCTGGTGGCTACTGGCCATTCTTGATGTTCCTTGGCTTATGGACACATCACCCGAATTTCTGCTTCTGTCTTCCCATGGCCGTCTTCCCTATGTCTCTCTGTCTTCTTTCCTGTCTCTTATAAGACATCTGTCATTAGATTTAAGGCCCATCTAATCCATGATGATCTCATCTCAAGATCTTTATCTTGATTCCATCTACAAATAAGCTTTTCCAAGTAAGGTCACAATCTGAAGTTCAGGTGAACATATCTTTGGGGGCAGGGGGAATGCCATTCAACTTGCTGCAGGGCCCTAAAGTATTACCTTGTTTCCAGAATACTGAAACATGTTTCAGTATGCATGTATATGGTTAGGTGGATTTATAGATCATATTATTTAGTTTTAACCAAATTAGTCTTCACAGAATAGACAAGTGGATCAAAAAATTTAAGGCAAAACACCCCACATATTAAACACAGCAATTGCACAAGCCCAGGCGAATAGGGAAATGGAAAGGCTGACCCTTCTCCCATGCTCTGTATAAGCTCTGTGTCAGCCACTGAAAACTGCCATAATAACATAATCATACCTAATGAGAAGTAGACTCAAATGTTTAAAATGATCAAGAAGTTCATTTGAAATATGGACTTACATTTACTGCCATTAATAATACATCTTATATAGTGTGCCTTGAGATTTTTTTAATGATAGTATGAAGTCATCACAATTAGTAAGACATATTAAAACCAAGCACTCAGAACATGAAGGTACCGCTCCATACATGTTTTAGCCATGTTTCAAAGTCACTTTAATTTTACAAAATTAGCTCAATTTCATGGCAGACATAAAATCGCCTTTTGAAGGTTCCTGACTGTGAGAAAAATTATAAAAGCCACATACTATCTATGAAACTTTTATTTTTTCCTCCTTGGTAAAAATTAGCTGAAACACATACAACATAGAGACGGAATATGCCTACCCTGTGAGTAAACAGTAAACAGAGAGCTAAAAATTTGAAGAAACCAGAACTTGGGACAATAATCTACACATTGTCAGATATTTTCTATAAAGTTATATGAAAGTAGAGATATTTCTAACATGACACCATATAGTACCTGCTAGATTCCATTTCAAAAATAAAATACTTTGAAGCTATTTTTTGTGCACCACAGAAATAAAGATGTATTATACAAGATACGTTGTTGACATTCTGTAATTTTTTAATGTTTTTTCCCCACAAAATTTACATTACTACATTAATGGAGCAACTATTTTCACAGGAATACAGAAAACATTTTGAGAAAAAATTACCGACACACTTTCACTCTATTCACTTCATTGTTCACAGGCAAGCTATTGCAGCAAAATCAAAGCTAGGAGTATGCAAAGTACTGCTGGAAGTCATTGATGTAATTCATTTTTAAGAAGATTTTTAAAATATAATCGAGCCCTTACAATAGCTCAGTAATGATGTGGGAAGTGAGCAAGAGAATCTATTGCACAACCCAGGGATGCATCTGTTATCCTGCGTCAAAGTTTTAAAACACTTGTTGAACTAAAGGTGAGTGGTGCATTTTTCTTTTATAGGAAGACATATGTTTCAAATTTGCTGACTTGTTCCCTGGAACATGTGGCGTTTGGTAATATGCCACCTAACGAATAATTTTAAAAAGGAATAACTATGCAAAATATGTCCATGTGATGTAAAGGTGAAGTTTTAATAATGAACAATAGATGAGCTGCATTTTTAAAGTGTTAAGAAGATAACTGTTAAAAATGACTGCTTTGAAATCTTTCCATATTTATACATGTTACAAAAAGCAATACAACGTAGTTTGGGTCATCTATAAAAGCTCTCATACCTGTACATTTTAAGAACTTGAGAAGAGGCCGGGCGCGGTGTCTCACGTCTGTAATCCCAGCACTTTGGGAGGCCGAGGTGGGTGGATCACAAGGTCAGGAGATCGAGACCATCCTGGCTAACACGGTGAAACCCCATCTCTTAAAAATACAAAAAATCATCTGGGTGTGGTGGCGGACACCTGTAGTCCCAGCTACTCTGGAGGCTGAGGCAGGAGAATAGTGTGAACCTGGGAGGCCTAGGTTGTAGTGAGCAGATATCGCACCACTGTACTCCAGCCTGGGCGACAGAGCCAGACTCCTTCTCAAAAAAACAACAAAACAAAACAAAAAAAAAAAAAAAAAAGAAAGAAAAAGAAATTGAGAAGAGTCTATAAAATACTTGAAAGGCATCAAAAGTTAGGAAAGTGTGAGAAACTGTCACAGTCTATAGAGCCCATAAAGATGTGAGGATTAAATGTAATGTCCTATTTGGGAACAGGATAGTGTAAAATGAGACAGGTGGCAAAAAAATTAGAGGAATCTGAAAGAAGTATGGACTATAGTTAATATGTATCGGTTTGTTAGCTGTGTGGGAAATGTCCATATTAGTGTAAGATGTGATCAATAGGAGAAATGATATGGGCTAATTGGGAACTCTCTGTAGTATCTGTACAACATTTCTGTAAATCCAAAACCATTCTAATGTTAAAAACTTACTTAAAAAATAAACTTGTAAAAAGAATTTTCCAACCTGTTTATAAATCTTTCAAACAAAGGGTTGCAGTAGGTTTTGGACTCATATATTAAATATATAAAAATGCAATATCTTCTAAGTCATTTGAAAATGTAAGAATAAAGTTTCTTTTTTATGATCATTTAAAAAGAAAATTTAATAATGAATATCAGAGAACATAGTAGCCAAACTTTAGTTAAAACATTTACATGATTAGCACCTGAAATGAAAATGAAAGTCACAATTTGGTAAGTACAACTAACACTGCATTCCTTCTATTTGCAACCAGTTATCTTTGTGAAGTATCTCTTTAACCTGTGACAGAAAGTACAAACAAGTATCCAAATATGGTGAACGTGATCCTCAAATCTCTACATGAAAAACTGTAATCCAAGAGTTTGAAAATAATGAGCTATTCCATCACCTTGCTTACATTAAATTATTACACTAGTGAGAAGAAAGGGTTCTCTATAATCATTCCATTAATAAACTACAAATAAAAAGTAGTTTCTAATAATTATATTTAATTTTCAACACATCCATTTTCATTTTTAATTCTGTGTATGTTTTCAAATGCATGTTTTTTACTTGAAAATATTGGTGGCCCATGCTCAATGTTTTTCAGACAGGGTATGCAATCTCCAGATTTAGAGATCACAGATCTATCTTATGGACAGCTAACTGATGGTATCTCTTGTTGCTACAGCAGCATCTACATCATGAAGATGATGTTCATCTCTCATATTTACCTGGCTCCTTACTCATTTTGAGCTCCTCCAAAGACACATGTGCATGTACGCACACACAAACACACACATATGCACAAAACATAAATCTTGTGTGCACAGACTGTATATTCAGTTTTGATTTTCAATACTTAATATAAACTAAAATGATTTAATTCTAAACAAGGCAAGTTACAGGTGGGAAGGCAAATTTGCTCTACAAGGACCCTCTCTAGAATACGACATGAATGGTGGTCAGAAAGTGTGCAGACTACACATCCTCAACCATCAAGTGTGCAGACTACACATCCTCAACCATCTACTGCTGCATGACCTATAAGAAGGGGAGCCATATGGGTTTTTATCCAAACTGAGACATTTGACAGAGTAAACGTAGGTTGCAATAATAGATTTTTTTTGGCGACATGTGTAAACTAGGATTGTCTCAGACAAACCTTCTCATGAGCCAATACAGCTTAATAGTCATATGCAAAGGATCTGAGGTCAGCCCTGCCATGGCTCGGATTCAAGCTCTATGCATTACTAATTGTATAAATTGGCCCACTTTGTTAACACTTCTGTGGCTTAGTTCTATAAAATGGACATAATAATAGTGCCTACCTTATAGATATTATATAAGGATTTCATTACCTAATATAGATAAAACACACAGACCAATGGCTGCTGCAGTGAAGACTCAGTAAATATTCTCTAACTACCTATACAGAGATATCTCCCACTTCAAGTGAGGCACATTGAGTACCCCAGCCTTATAACATTTGACCACTCCAGGGGTGTTGCATGCTACACAGTATTGATGTGTTTACCTGTCTACTTCTCCCATGAGTGTCTAAAACTCCACAGGATTGAGACCATGTGTGCTTTGTTACCTCCTGTATCTTATAACCATTCCAATGTCTGATGTGCAATAAGTTCTTTTGAATGGATAGAACTACACTTTTAATTTTTAAATGTCTTGGTTAAAGTTTTGTATTGGAAAATGGCAAAATATCCCCTGACTAGTCTACATATTCCTTGAGGAACTCATAAGCATGTCTTATTTTTGGTCTTGATGAAACATGTGCCTTGAAAAATAGTAAATAATTGTTGAATTGAATTATTAGAAGTGTGTCTCTAAGTCACTTATTCAAATATTTATTGAGCACATTCTAGGCACTATATGTGGTGTAAAGACAGAAAAAAAGTTATCTTCATGAGTCTTCTAGTATGAGAGACAGACAATAAATAAGATACTCAAGTAAAAGTGGAAATATAGAAGTAAATAAGGTAGAGGAAAAAATAAGGGACAGTTACTGTAGAAACCTATTGATGGGTTACTATACCTTCCCGCTTTTCCCAGGAAAATCCTGCTTTATGACTATTATTTCAGGATAAATGTTATCCGTTCTCCTTTTACCACCAAAAGTGTCCAAGTATAGAAAATAAATATATCGTCCTTCCACTTATAGTTATTGCAGTAACTTTGCTTTCACTATGAAAATGGGAAGACATTTTTGTTACTTTACTGAAAACAGATGGAATGGGGCAGTTTCACATACAGGAAGACTAAGTAGGAGGCTATTGCAATGATCCACAAGAAAGAAGATGGTGACTTGGACTTTGGTGATAAGAGTGGATTTCGTGGGAAGCAGTCAACTATTCTATTTGTGTTGAAGGTATAGCTACCTAAATGTGCTGATGATCAGATATTCAGAGGGGAAGAAATAAGATAATCAATACTAGTCACAAGGTTTTTTATTTGGAAACATGGACAAACAGAATTCCAACTTACTGAAATAGGGAAGACTATGAGAAGAGAAGGTTTTAGAGAGGTTTGAGATTATTTTAGAACATATTGGGTCAGAAATGCCAAACAGAAATCCAATTGAGGGTATAAAATAGGCATTGGATCTATCAGTATGTAGTTCACAGGAGGGGCCTAAGCTTAAGTTATAAACTTGAGAGATGGCAAAAGGAAGATTTCCTTGAAGTCAAGACTGGCTGAGCTTACCAAGGAAGAGAATACAGACAGAGAAAAGGAAGCCCGTTACTCTGTCTTCCAGTATTCCAACATGAAGGAGTTAGAGAAATGGGGAGGAAACCACACAAAGATTGAGAAGAAATAGCCAGAGAGGTGGAAGAAAGACCAGGATAGAATAGTATCCTGCATGGCAAGTGGAGAAATTATTTCCTTGCTGCTGATATGGAATACAAGGTCAAGGAATATGATGGCTGAGAATCAACTACTGTCCTTAACAACATAGAGGCCATTGAAGCATTCACAAGGGGAGTGGTTTGGGGAGAGAATGGGAAGAGAGAACTTAGTGATAGAATGCATCAATAGCTTTTTCAAAAACGAGAAATATAAGTAGAGAAGTATGAGGTGGAATGAGGTCAGGAAAGGTTTTTTGCTTATATTGGAAACATAACATTTTGGCATACTGATGGGAATGATTTAGTACAAGACAGAAACTGACAATGTAGAAGTGAGAAAAGAGGTGCTGCGGCAATTACTTCAAGGAGGTGAGAGACAATATAACTTCAGAGACAAATGAAGCCCTAAGCAGGAATATGGAAAGTGAATCTAAGGGAAGGTAGCATATGTGGTCGCAAATGCAGGTAGGTGGGTAGGTGGGAGCATGTGACTTTTCTCTTTTGATTGTTTTGATGTTTTCCATGAATTTAAAGCAACATCATCGACAGTGGTAAGGATGAGAGAGGAGGTGAACGAGGTTTAGGGGAGTGGAGAAAGCATTACACACTTGTAAGAATGGAAGAGCGATTGGGTGAGAAATTGTAGTATTGGACCGGGTGTTAGGTTGTGCTAACATGAAAATATTCGCTGCCCCATCCTAGAGGTTTCTCTTTACCATGCTTGTTGCTGTAAGAAGATTAAGTTTCCCATTCTATTGATGTTAGACTTGATAAAGTGACTTTTTAGTCAATGAAATAGAAGTGGAAGAGGAATATACTACACTGGAAGACAAGATTTAAGAAATATCTGTCGTTCTGCTGTCTCTTCATTTCCTTTCCATAAGAATAGCAACAACCCCCAGAAGAAGCTGCTCCATTAGTCCAAGTCCCAGAGTAAAGAGTTGAAGCTGACCCACAGAGCACACATAAAGTAAATAAGAAACAAACCTTTATTGCATTTGCTACTGAGACTTTGGGGATTATTTGGTATCACAGTATAACCACCAGCAACATTGCCCACTATAGGCAGAACTAAGGGCCCATTTGAAGTTATTGTAATGAGTATAACTAAGCCATATTGGAATGACCGTGGATATTTTTTTCCTAGCTACATTCATCTGCATGAAGGCAGACATGGTATGAGTGTAGAGTTGGATTTAACCAGGGCTGTGATTATAAGAAAGTGAGAAATGGGCAAGAAATTTGAGAGTTGAGATTTGAGATTCTAGAATTGAGATTTGAGTTGAGATTTGAAAAGTGATTGTGAAATTTAAGAGAGAAATAAGAAACTGAGGGCACTGAGGAAAAGTCAAAAGATGTTGGAGAAACAGATTGAAGGTCTTGGTGAGAATAGAAGGATTTTTGGAATTGAGATACCAGAGGGAGTGAACTGAAAAGACAGGAGGTTGTGATCAGAGCACGGTATGTTGCTTTGATGGGAGAGTGGCCAACACTGACAATGACAAGGTCTAGAGCAGTGTTACCCAAAGTACAATGATGAAACAGAGTCAGTCTGCGAAGCTCAAAATGGCGCATGATGAGATAACTGCAAAAATGGGGACTAAACAAGTACAAAACTTTAGAACAATTTGACAATGCCATGATACCCAAGCATCTGATAAGTGAGCTGGCATTTCTTTAGATCTACATTTTTATTACTAGCTTATTTTTATTTCACTTTCCAAAGGCATCAATCTATGATGAATTAAAAATTACAAAGCAACAAAAACAATATTAAAAGAAGGTTTCATCTTCCCAGACAATTTAAGAAATTTGGTAAATGGCACCAGTTACCAACTTTTTGTTTCTGGACCCTTTTACAGTCTTAAAGATTATTGCAAACATCTTTTTAATGTAGATTATATCTGTTGATACTGCATTAGAAATCAAAACTGAGAATGTTAAAAATATTTATTCGTTAAAATAATAAATCCATTAAATAGTAACATAGCAATTTTAAGAAAGATAACAATGTCTTTCTAAACGAAAAAAAAAATTAGTGAGAGGAGTGGTACTTTTTCATGTTTTCGCATATCTCTTTAACTGGAGATAGAAGATAACTGGATTATCCTACCTGCTTCTGTAGTCAATCTGTTCTGGCAATACAGGTCATGTAACCTCTGGAAAACACTGTTCATATGTGAGACGATAAAAATAAAAAGGTAAGTAACATATTGGTAGTAGTATAAAAATGGTTTTACCCCTCGACCCCTGAAAGTATCTTGGAGACCTAGGATACATTGGACTACTTCTTGAGAACTGCTGATCTAGGGTACAGACAATAGAATGAGTGCCTAAGGCAGAATGTAGGACAAGTGTGTTGGAGGAGAGAAGTTCAAGAAACTGAGAGTCCAGAGTGGAGGTCACCAATACCTATGGCAGGAATTGTGCTAGGGAGAATGGCAGTATGTGAAGAGCTAGCAATCTTCAGGATATGATGGGTGGAGGTCAAAGATAAAGGGTTCATCTTGTGTTTCAGGAGCAGTAAGTTGCAGAGTCTTCCTCTGGAAGTTTTAAAATTTGAAAAAATCATTAAGAAGAAGAGTTCAGCTTAATTTTTTAAAATCAGAAAAACTAGTTAACTAACCTCTTTACAGAGCATTAAATATGATGATGCCAAAATCATTCTAATGATTGAAATGCTTTGAGTCTCTCCTTGGTGTGATTTCTTCTCATTTCTAGCTAATGGATAGTAACTAATCGCAATGACTTTATTACCAACAGATCTAGATGATGCTAGCTAGCCATGGTTTTCATTTATTGGACACTATAAATCCCTTCCTATGGTACAACAGACCAATGAAATAGGCATCACAATCCTTCAAGAAGCAGCCAATAGTTTATAAAATCTGGACAGTGATTGACATGTCTGGTTTTATTCTCTGCCAGCTATTAGTAGCAAAGGTCAAAAAAGAACTATAAGTCAACCGAAACTTCAAATGAACATACATCTCTCTTTTTCAGACAAGTGAGACCTCATACTCCCAGGAATGTGCAGATCAGAAATCAAAGCAACATCTTTGGCTGAGCTACAGAGATAGAAAATTGGGATTTCAAGTAGACTTAAATGCCATACTTAGGAAGGGTTTCAAGTAAATCACATCTAAATCCCAGACTTAAATTAAAAGGTAATTACCCTTTTTCATTTTTGGCATTTCAAAAAAGATATTAGCGCATAAGAGGGAGAAGTAGGGGAACAGGACAATAGAACAGAGTGCAGGGATGCCCTGGTTTCACTGATGCAAACGTTATTTAGCAGAATAGGAATGATTTGTCAAAGTAACATTCACATTCCCAGAGTAATTAATTTTCATTCCCACCATTGAGCATGAAGAATTAGAAAGTACATGAAGCAGAGAATTATAAATGTCCCTGGGTAAAAAATAAGAAGCACTTGATGGTACTGGTATTATTTAACACCCAGTGACCGCCAGAAGTGAGCAGGGCATCATCCACAACAATGCAGTCACATGCCAAAGCCGTGTCAGCTGCTGTGGTGAGCAGGAGTCCTTAAATTTCATCAGTAATGCTATCTGTCAATCTGGATTCAATAGCAGTTTAAATTCTGGTGATAGTTTAGGAATGCTCTGCTACACCATTTCACCACTACACTACTGCCAGAAAGCAAACCTAGCGATCAAAAATGCTTGATTGATTACGTGCCCATTAAGGATATCTTCACTTTGATTGATGAAACATGCATTCTGTGCACTGGAGGAAGAGGAGCTCAAGTCACAATTTACAAATTTACAAGTCAGTGTATTGCCTCCTCTTCCCCATCACACCCCGCTCCATTCAAACTGCAGTATTTTGAAGGAGTGTAAAAAAGTTATTTATTTTACTAAAAGAGCTGTCAGAAGAGCAGATACATAAATGTGGGTGAATAAGTCACAGGATATTTACCCTTAATAAATTTTCATCCCTTACACTCATCTGTACCCCAGATATGCCATGCAATGCTGGCTCTTCTTTCCCTGGAAAAGTCAAGAATAGTGGTATCAGGCATTTGTACTCCTTGTTTCTATGCAACAAGACTCAGCAAATGTGTGGATGGTAAAGCACAATGTTGAGAGCTTAGCACAAGGAAGATGAAATAACAGAGCATTAAGAATAAAGGAAATGATGTATTTAAGCATAACGATGCTAATGAGGGAAAGAGAGCACCCTTTAATGAGAGAGAGAGAGAGAAACAGAGAGAGAGAGAGAAACAGAGAGAGAGAGCGAAATGGTGTATGCTTAAGAATCCCTTCTAGAATTCCAGAGAAACACAGATAATTCCAGATGTGTAATTTCTGTGTGAGCATGTCCTGTGTGATAATGAAGTCCTCAAGAGGGAGGTGGGGAATCTTCTTTCATTCATGCTACATCTTTCTCCAGAACTAGCAAGTCTCAGCCAAAATATAGCCATATATGACACCCTAACACAATCCAGACAAGTATACCCCTTTTCCTTTTTTATTTTATTTTTTAAATTTCAACTTTCATTTTAGGTTCAGGGAGCACATGTACAGGCTTCTTAACCATGGTATATTGTGTGATGCTGAGCTTGAGAGTACAACAGATCCCATCACCCAGGTACCTAGCAGAGTACTCAACAGTTATTTCTTCAACCCTCCCTCCCCACTCTAGTAGTCCCCAGTGTCTATTGTTGCATCCTTATGTCCGTTAAGTACACAATGTTTAGCTCCTTATAAGTGAGGTCATGTGGTATTTAGTTCTCTGCTTCTGCATTAGTTCATTTAGAATAATGGCTTCCAGCTGTACCCATGTTGCTGCAAGGGAAATGATTTTATTCTTTTTTATGCTGTGTAGTATTCCATGGTGTATATGTACCACATTTTCTTTTTCCAATCCACTGTTGATGGGCATCTAGGTTGATTCCATGTCTTCGTTATTGTGAAGAGTTCTGGTATGCCCCTTTTAAACAGTGTTTCAAAAGAAGCAAAATAAAAGCCTTTCATCCATTATACTCTTCTGTATCTGAAATACATTATTTTTGATGCATGATTTTACTAGTATTTTCTAGTTGATCCTTCTAAATTCTTAAGATGAATTTTGCAATTGGATTTCTAAAAAATCACTTCAGAAAGGTAACACAAGGTTTTGGTAAGTGGCCAACTACTGACAATAAATTTACACTGAGCCCCATTCGCATTGCATTCTGTGCTGCTTCGGTGGAGAAAACTATGAAAACATTTATATGTACACATAGATGTTTCTATAATGTTTAATTCTCTTTAACATGTGTTTGGATTAAATGACTATTAATTGTGCATGTTCAAGGTCAATTTGTATATTTTATTTATATCAAGTTCAAAATTATGTAGATCTCATTCAGACTCTTGATCATACTTAAATGATGGCATTTTGAATGGTGCTACTAGTTCATAAACTAGCTCGAGTTTAGATTAACTTTTTTTCAGGGCTGTATATAATATGTTAACAATGACCAAAAAAGTGATGCCAAGGGAAGTAATAGAATGTTTGAAAAAATAAATACCAAAGACAATCACTTCAAGGAAATTCTTGCATTTACGTAACTTATCACGTGTTTAGACAAGTGACATATTTGTACTGTTTGATGGATTGTTTGATGTTACAGTTAAGCAAGGGGATAAAGCAGAGAGTAATTCAGCCATAGTGAGGTAGAATGCTTTTCTAGTCCACTAGAAAGCTCTCAACACGGCAGAAATGATGAGTTTCATGGCTTTTTGAAATGTTTTCAAAGCATATTCATATATATTATCACCTTTTATTCTCACCACCGTACTATGAAGTCAGCACAACAGTTACTTTCATTACATGTGGTAGGAGAAATTGAGACAAAGATTTGTCAAGAGCAATATTAACTCTCTTGGTCCCTTGATGTGAGAGATTGGCGTAAGGTCATTTTGTAACTCCTAGCAATGTGAGAATCAATGTCGTTAGTACTCTGGGGCAGAATTTCTCAACCTCAGCACCATTGACATTTTGGGCTGCATAATTCTTTGCTTTGTGGGGGCTGTCCTATGTACTGTAGTATGTTTAGCAGCATCTCTGTCTACCCAGTAGATGGCAGTAGCACCCCTGTCAGTTGTGACAACCATAAATGTCTCCAGACATTGCCAAATGTCCTCTGGGGGACAAAACTTTCCCCAGTTGAGAACCATTAAACTGGAAACAACTTCAAAGAAGTTACATGACTCCCCTGCTCTCGGTAGCCAAGGAAGCCAACTGGCTTGGAGACGTTTACCACCTACAGCATATGAGGATCTGAGGAGATTGCCTTTAGGCATAACAAAAAGTTTTTGAAGCACCAGTCTTCCTTTCAGCCTTTTCCTCTCATCAGGCGCAAGAAATTCAACATCCCTTACTATAAGGTTGTTGATACGCAGTCATCACCCAATGTACGTTGTCTGTGAGAGGAATCATCTTGAATCTCAGAGTGCTGAGCCACTGGGCTAGCAGGCTGAGCACCAAAACTCAGGACTTACTGTCATGCACAGGAGCATCTAGCTGAGGTTGCAAACAAGGACTGAAATAAAACCTTCACTCCAAAGTCAAGGTTTGAGACCTGGCACAGTGGTATATCCCTCAAGGACTTTCCTGATACCTAAAGGCATAATTTAGGCTAGCAGTGCTACTGGGACATGGTCAAAGGATGAGCAAGGAGAGGAAGTGAGAAATGGGGATTCCAGGGGAATGTCAACACTACCACCATTTGGCATGGATGACACCATGGATCTAGTGGTCTCCTTGGCAAAGTCAACTTCAGGTACAGTCACCCTACATATGGGTCACCTGCTGGGCATTGGGAGTCCTGCAGCTAGAGGCTGTGTGATGAACTGACTGGAATAAAGTGGAGCTGAATGAAAGGATTTAGTATAGAGAGAATTATTAGGGGTGAAACCCCCCAACCGGAACTAATGGAAGAACTAACAAATCGTTAGCAGAGAAAAATGGGATAGAAACCTTATCACCGACAGTCAACTCAACATACACAGTCTTATAAGAAATTATCTTCTTCTATCTCTTCCCTGCCCCCGAACTAAAGATTTCGTATATAGGGAATAAGAGGGCCCCTCCACTGCAAGATACTAGAACCATAAGTCCACCTGTGCTCAAGCTAGAAAGCATTTTAAATTAAACATAAAATATCAATTTTAAATAAACAGGATTACATTTCAAAGCAAGGATAAGATTGTTTTAATAGTTAAATGTAACTAAAAATGGTAGTTAGAATAAGATGCCATTGGGGAGCCTGCCACCCAGAGGAAAAGGTTCTGGTAGAACACTGTTCTTAACAATTTTGGAGAAAATAAACCATCTCATGTTTATATCTCATGAGCTCAGTGGCCAAAAACAACCAGTTACACTGAAAAACTAATTCCTAAACACAGATGCCTTTATTTCTTTCTAAGAAATTGGTCTTTCTGTTCTCACTTTTATCCTCAAGGACAATTAGTCAAAATCTCCTAAATAGGCAAAGCTTTTTATTTGTCACTGAAAGGCTGTATGTTTCTTTCTTGTCAACAACAAGAAAATGGGAACTCCCATAAGGCACTTATTTCCTCTTCTTTAATGAGACAAGGCCTTAGCAACCACCTGACAAAGAAGCTCATTTTTTAAAGCAACTTCAGCTTCTCTCTAATTCCCTGTAGTTCTGCTGGAGAAAGTAACCCTAACAACCAGCATTGCAAATCTTAGAATTTTATTCACCCTGGTCCTCCCTGCTAGTGCCATCATTGACAGGTGTTTGCCATACAGGGTGGAAGTTTCTCCTAATGTCAGGAAAATCCTTGACATCTTAAAAACTTAGATAGATAAAAAATTTCTATTTCTTTTGCCCCTCACCCTGTTTTCTTATTCATAAAGGCAAACAAAGGTATTTACTACTCTGAATGAAAACAAAAAGCAGACAGGAGCTTTTGAGTTCAATCAAAGGCTCTAGGGGTATAAAAACAAGAATAGTGTCTTTCTCAGCCCCCAGAATCACAATAGTCTGTAAATATCCCCCTTCTTAAACAGGGCTCCCAAATAGCTGTTTTTTGTTTGTTTGTTTCTTCATGCAGACATTGATCAAATCATTTAGTTATCTCCTTACTTACTCTTATCTGCATGACACATATTCTGTTCACTTCCCATGCAATGTCCCTTCCCTACTTCCTTAGAAAAACAATCCCAATTTTGTTTGGGGTGGCTAGAAACTCAGCTGAAAGATAGTATTTCCCAGTATCCCTTGTAGTCAATGTGACCATGTGACCTGGTCCTGGCCAATGAGCTATAGTCATGTTAGGTAGGAGTTCCAGGAAAGCCCTTTAAGACAGGAAAAGACAGGACAGGTAGCTACTTTCTCCTTCCTGTTTCTTATGGCTCCAAAAGCAATTTAGACAATCAGCGACCTTGAGGGTTAGAAGCCAGTGTTAAAGGTGAAAAGGCAAACCCAAAGTAAAAGCCTAGGTTTCTGAAAACTACAGAATCATATCAGTTCACAACTGCTGACCCTTTATGCATGTTTCCGTTAACTGTTATTAGGGAATTTCTGTTATGTACACTGAACCTACTTATAACTTATACTGAAGGAGCCCAGGGAATTTCATCCCAAGATACCATGGTATGCTGATAATTTAAAATTAATGGCCTGTGAAGGTCAGCAAATACTGAAAGAGGCTTATCTCTGATAGTCTCCTTATTTATCTTAAGTCTGGACCAGCCAAAGAGAAAATTGCATTCTATTGCCTCCCTGAAATCTCATTGTCTCTCACAGGAAAGAAGACTGAAGAATGCAACCACACCTCAATGGACTTTCTCACAAGATAATGCCTGACTCTCAGGATCATTCAGATTCCAAAGAGAAACACTTACAAGTTATTCTCTGTCTTCTAAGTCCATTTATTCTACTTAATAACCATTTATTACCCCTCTAAAGAATTGCCAATGTTCCCCATCTCCCTCATTCCCTGTGCAGGGTAAATAAGCATCTGTATCCCATTAAGTTGTTGGTAATCACAGTGCTATGAATTCTCACCCTCTGCACATTAAATAAATTTTGTATGCCTTTTTCTCTTATTAATCTGCCTTTTGTCAGGTCATTTTCAGCAAGCCTTCAAAGGATAAAAAGGAAGCTTTCCCCCACTTTCCTCTACAATACCAAGACAATAACAGGGAAAAAAGGCATGGATAATCATAAATTATGGTGGAAACACACCTACAACTCTTACCAAGCTGTCAAGGGCAAGAAAAATAAGATGAGACTAAGAAACTAACACACTTTGAGGAGACTAAGGAGACATGACCACTAATGTAAAGTGGCATCCTGCCTCGATCTTGGGACAGAAAATGACATTAGTGGCAGAACTGATGAATCCAAATAAAGTCTATATTGTACCAACATTATTGTCTTCATTTTGACAAATGTGCCATGGTTATGTCCAATGTTAACATCGGGAAATTTGGGTCAAGGGTTTATTAAACCTCTGTTTACTATCTTTGTAATTTTTCCATAAATCTAAAGTTTCTCAAAAATAATTTTTTTTATATTGAACTCTCAATTAAAAGAAGCAAGTTAACAGATTAATAGGTCAAACACAGTTAACAAAAGCTATCACAGTGTTGGGAAGGTGAGCAAATGGGAGGCTAGTTCAAAGGTTAAAGCATAGGGTAGGAGCTCTACCTAGCCAGTCTCCGCCCCTGCAGTCTTCCCTTCCCCTAGCCCAGTCACAAAATTTGTGTCCTCATCAGAACCAAGAGAGGTGAGTGCCAGCTTCCTGACTTCCAGCTTAAATATATGTCTCCTTGAAATAACTAACGTAGATGACGGGTTGATGGGTGCAGCAAACCACCATGGCACGTGTATACCTATGTAACAAACCTGCACATTCTGCACATGTATCCCAGAAACTAAAGTATAATAATTTTTTTAAAGTCTCCTTTCACTAAATTGTACCTTTTGAGGAAGGAACAATTTCTTATTCATTTTGGTGTCCTCAGGTCCTAACTCTTATTCTGACACATAATCATCACTTAATTGATGTTTAGTGAAAAAAAAAAGGCTTGTTTTTTCTATTAGATGAAGGAAAGTAGTAAAAATAAATCATAAATTCACAGGATTCTGACTTTGTTCCTTCTCTATTTAGTCTAAATCCTCTGATTTTATCATTATCCCTCTGTCTCTCTATCTGTATTTTCTTTCCATTGTTAATGCCTGTGAAAAACCCCAGCTCTGGACAAATCTAAGGATTTAACTTCTCTACTTCATATCCATTTTCTTAAGCACTAGCAAGACCATAGTTTTGTGATAAGTGAAATATGAATCAAACTCTGCAGCAGTTGTCTTTTTCCAGTGACAGAAAAACAGATATTTTATTAATTCATGGCATTCCAACTCTAGTCATTATTAGACTTATTTGGCATATTTGCCTGGATAGCTCTTGAACACCCAATTTTCATCTAATCTTCTTGGCCTTAGGAGTCAATGTAGTCCCTACTTACAAAGAAGTTTTGCTAGACTTCTCCATCCATGGTAGATCCCTTGCCTCTGGATTTACATGACAGACTATGAATACACTTGTCATAACACTTTCCATGCTGTTCTATAATTTGTGATTTATATTTCTGAATTCCATAATACACTGTAAGTCCCTGAAAGGCAATGCTAATACCCACTACAGTGCCTGGCACCTACAAGGAAAAAAGGAAGGAATGAAGGAAGGAAGGAAGGAAGGCAGGCAAGCATTATAAAGGCAGCTAGAAAATTTCTCAGAAGACAGACTCTGGAAGAACTCATTTTAAGCCTGTCCTAAACACCACCCCCTACTTCTCAATTTGCTGCCAAATCTCCTATCCATATATGCCTTCCAGTTACATCGACATTGCTATAGTCCCAGTTTCTCCTCTGCTATGCTCCAAAGAACAACTTGCTGGAGGATGCAATATACAAAACCATAAAACCTGGAAGCCTGTGCTCTCTTTTTCTAATATGCCTGTAGTTATATACCACTTTCGTTGAACTCTTTCAGTTTGCCTCACCTTGCCTCTCTGTGTGAATCTGGGTACTGATTCCCTGGGTCTGAGCAAGAGATTAATTTGAGTGATACCTCATTGCTATACCTAAAATTATCTCTCTTCATTGATTCCTAATTAGAATTCCCCCAAAACTTGAGTGACTTGACTGTTTTCTATCAATGTAGTCCTGACACCGCTACACAACTTAAGGGGTGGCTCCTACTATCTGATCATTTAGGAAACTTAGCACAGGGACAGTGGAGGCAATAGCTGTCAGGTTTCTGTGTGTCCAGTCCTTCTCTTTCACACAATCTTCTCAATCTTGTGGAACCCACATACAAATAGAACTCCTAATAACTAGGTCATCAGCTCCTCCAACAAGTATGACATGCTTGTTTTCAAGCTTAGATATTTGCCTCTTGTGCCCTTGTTCTATTAAAAACTTGGAAAGAGATTTAGGTCAGCAAACACTTTATAAAGGTCTCCTTGGTGAAAATGTGTTTGAAGTTTTCATGTCAAAATAAAAGATGAAGGTTATAAGCCTTCAAACTGCTGTATCTGCAACTCTTCTTAGGGTATGTAGGAGTTCATTGTTACCTTATTTATGTGAAACAAGCACACAAATTCATTTCAACTAAGATTCACTGCCTTTCCTTTCAGAAAAAAAAATATTGATGGAAACAAGAAAATTAGTTTAGCGGTAGTTCAATTAATAGTTGTTGCACTGTAGAAAATTTAACTTTAATCATAATTTCAACTTCTATTTGTTATGTGATTACTCATAATTCTATACTGCCTCTAAGCTAATGATGGTGGGCATTCAAGTGAAGATGTCCTGTAAATAATTGGAATGAAAAATTAGAACAGAGTGAAGAGGTCCTGACCAGAAAAATGGATTTAGAAGTTGTTCACAGCAGTTAATAGTTTAGTAAAAAGATTCCTTCTAGAGAATGAGAAGGCAGAGCCTTGGAAGACATTTGCTGTTGACAAAAAGAAAAAAGAATGAAAAGCCAGGAAAAGAGAAATTTACCATGACGAAGATATTTGGAGAACAAGGCAGTCCATTGTCATTGAATTCAAAAAGTATTTTTTTTCCATGTATCCTCAGTGCCTGGTACAGTCATTTCTCTGTAAATATTTTTTCCATGTGTATGTGTGTCAGAACATTGGGGAGGTCTCCGTAACTATGGAGGTTAAATTGGATATCTCAGCTAAAGCACAATCCAAATGTAGGAGCTAACTAAAGATAAAAATTCACTTTAAAAGTTATAATGTTAAAACAATAGAAGTTTCCTTCTCCCTCACGCCAAACCCAAAATGTATTTTCCTGATTTATTTTTCTCTGTGAAGCATTGGTTCAGAACTCAAACTCTTTTAATCTCATGTCTCTGCCATCTTCAACACCTGATTTTCAAGGTAGTGGTATATTGGTTGTGCTCATATGCATCAAGCCATCAAAATGGGAAAGTGGCAGATTTCATTCTTCTTGAGGTTCCATTGATGAGAACCAATCTCTTAAAACCCACATAGATGCAAGAGGAGCTTGGATATATAGCCCCTGGATGGACATTTTTTTCAGAAAACTACAGGATAAGGGAACTTTTGTTGCTGGATGGTTTTTTCTTAAATGAGTTAATAGTTTTGTTTGTACAATAGTTCAAGTTAGAAGAATTAACTTGGTTTCAAGTACTGCCAGAAGAGATGAAAGAAGAGATATGACAGATTGAAATGAAGACTTAAATGAGAACTATGTTCTGGGACAAGTGATATCAATTAAATGGCATAATATTAAGCAATTCTCTAGTCTTACTGAATTAGTGCAATAAAACTTATCTGTTTCTTGACTCTGTTACTGTTAATGAAAGTGAAATAAATTGTTCATCTTTGGAAGTAGAATTAGCACTTTTGGTTCATTGCGGCTACTCAGCTGCTGAAAGTGATTATTCTCTTGCAATTGGGCAGGAATGTTTACCCTAGGGAGAAGGTGGTAATTATAGGCCTATAATTAAAATGTTTTGCTATTTAGGCAGAATAAAGTTGCAGGAAATGGAGTGTTATAACTTACCCAGCACCTAACTGCAGTCACACCTCATTTTATTGTGCCTCGCTTTATTGGGATTCATAGATAGCGTGTGTTTTTACAAACAGAAGGTTTCTGGCAATTGTGCATTAAATAAGCCTGTTGGCCCCATTTTTCCAACAGCATGTGCTCACTTCATGTCTTTGTCACATTTTGGGAAGTCTCACAATAGTTCAAACTTTTTCATTATTATTACACCCCTTACGGTGATCTGTGATCAGAGATCTTTGATGTTACTATTGTAATTGCTTTGGGTGCCAGACACCACATCCATATAAGACAGCAAACTTAATCCATGATGTTGTCTTCTGACTGCTTAACCAACCAGGTATTCCTCTGACTCTCTCCTTCTCCTCAGTCCTGCTTATTGCCTGAGACACAACAATATTGATAGTAGGCCTATTAATAATCCTGCACTTGATTTCGGAGTTAAAAAGAAATTATTTAGGCATATAGTGAGGATAAGGAAGTCCTCCGTAAGGTTTTCCTTTTAATGAAAAGCAGCCCCAAAATTATTTCTTTTCTAACAAAGAGCAGCCTGTGAAAGCATGCTGCAGACATAGATAAGCAAGCTGGAAGCTTGCATGGGTGAATGCTGGCAGCTGTGCCAATCAGAAAAGGCTACCTGTGGGCTAGGCATGTTCAACATCACGGCTCCATCTTCCCTTTTTGTTGCCAACCACCTGTGCAGTAAGGAGCAAATAACGTGGCACTAGCCAAGAAGAAAATCCATTTGCATAATAAGATAAGGGTGGAGTAGCCAGCTTCTTCGCACGCTATGTAAACGTCACATTTGGCCCAACCAACCTTTCGGCCCTATGTAAATCAGACAGCACTTCCTCAAGTCAGTCTATAAAACCTGGTGCACTTCACCACAAAACTGGAACACCCACTCCAGAGCCCCTCTCTCTCTGCAGGGGAGACAGCTATTCTCTTTTCTCTCTCTTTGGCCAATTAAACCTCCACTCTTAACCTCACTCCACATGTATTCACGTCCTTGATTTCCTTGGCATGAGGCAATGAACCTCTGAATTACCCCCGATGAACAATGCTGCTTCACAATCTTCTCTGTTTTAATGAAAGAAAAAAAATCTCACGTCTCTCACTTTAAATCAAAAACTAGAAAATGATTAAGCTTAGTGAAGAAGTCACATCCAAAGCCACAACAGGCTGAAAACTAGGCATCTTGTGCCATTTAGCCAAGCTGAGAATACAAAGAAAAAGTTATTGAAGGAAATTAAAAATTCTTGAAGGAAATTAAATTCCTTCATTTCACAGGAATGACAAAAGAGTGAAACAGCTTTATTGCAGATAGGGAGAAAGCTTTGGTGGCCTGAATGGAAGATCAAACTAGCCACAATATTCTCTTAAATCAAAGCCTAATTCGGAATGAGGCCCTAATTCTTTTCAATTCTGTGATACCTGAGAGAGGCGAGGAAACTGCAGAAGAAAAGTTGAAAGCTAGAAAGGTTGTTTTCTGAGGTTTAAAGAAACAAGCCATCTCCGAACATAAAATTGCAAGATGAAGCAACAAATGCTGATGGATAAGCTGTGGCTGAGTTATCCAAAATATATCATGCAATCATTGATGAAGGTAGCTACACTGTACAACAGATTTTCAATGTAGATGAAACAGCCTTCTAATGGAAGATGCCATCTAGAACTATCATAACTAGAGAAAAGTCTGTGTCTGGTTTCAAAGGACTGGATAATGCAGCCGGTGACTTCAAGTTGAAGCCAATGCTCATTTACCATTCTGAAAATTCAAGTACCCTTAAGAATTATGCTAAATATACTCTGCCTATGCTCTAGAAATGCAACAATAAGTCTGGATGACAGCATGTCTGTTTACAATATGATTTTCTGAATATTTTAAGGCCAGTGTTGAGATCTACTGCTCAGAAGAAAGAATGCTTTCAAAATATGACTGTTCATGGAAAATGCACCCTGTATCCCATAATCTCTGATGGAAAGGTACAAGAATATTGATGCTATTTTCATGCCTGCTAACACAATATCCAATCTGTAGCCCAGGGATCAAGGAGTAATTTTGACTTTCAAGCCTTACTATTTAAGAAACACATTTTTAAAGTTATAGATGCCATAGATAGTGATTCCTCTCATGAATGTGGCCAAAGTAAATTGAAAACCTTCTAAAAAATATTTACCATTTGAGATGCCATTAAACATTCATGAATCATGGGAGGAGGTCAAAATATCAGCATTAACAGGAAATTGGAAAGAATCAATTCCAACCCTAATGGATAACTTTGAGGGTTTAAAGATTCAGTGTAGGAAGTCACCACAGATGTGGTGGAAATAGCAAGAAAACTAGAAATGGAAATAAAGCCTGAAGATGTGGCAAATTGCCACAAGCTCATAAAGCTTGAATGGATGAGAAGTTGCTTCTTCGGATGAGCAAAGAGTGGTTTCTTGAGATGGAATCTACTGCTGGTAAAGATGCTACAAACACTGCTGAAATGTCAACAAAGGATTTAGAATATTACATAAGCATGGTTGATAAATGAAGTAGCCACAAGAGTTTGAGAAGACTGACTAATTTTGAAAGAAGTTTCAATGTGAGTAAAACAGCAACTCATGCCTCCATGATATCTTTTGTGTAAGAGTCAAACCAGTGTGACAAGTATTATTGTTATTTTATTGTTAGAAATTGCCACAGCCACTCCAACATTGAGCAACCACCACCCTGCTCAGTCAACGGCCACTAACATTGTAGGAAGCCCCTCCACCAGTAAAAAGATTATGACTCACTGAAGGCTCAGATGATTGTTAGCATTTTTATCAATAAAGTATTTTTAAATTAAGGTATGAACATTATTTAGACATAATGCTATTGCAGACTTACTAGACTATAGCATAATGTAAACATAGCTTTTGTGTGCAGCAAGAAACGAAAAAATTTGTTAGACTGGTTTTATTGTAATATTCACTTTATTTCTGTGGTCTAGAACTGAAGACACATGTAGGAGAAGGTAACTGGATCCTCATCTCTCACCTTATACAAAAATCAACTCAAGATGGATTAAGGACTTAAATCTAAGGCCTGAAACCATAACAATTCTAGAAGATAACATTGGAAAAAACCTTCTAGAGATTGGCTTAGGCAAAGACTTCATGACCAAGAACCCACAAACACGCACAACAGAAACAAAGGTAAATCGACAGAACTTAATTAAATGAAAAATCTTCTGCACAGCAAAAGAAATAATCAGCAGAGTAAATAGACAACCCACAGAGTGGGAGAAAATCTTTGCAATCTATACATCTGACAAAGGACTAACATCCAGAATCTACAAGCAACTCAAAAAATCAGCAAGAAAAAAAAAACAAAACAAATCATGCCATAAAAAAGTGAGCTAAGGACATGAATAGACATTTCTCAAAAGAAGATATACAAATGGCCAACAAACACATGAAAAAATGCTCAACATCACTAATGATCAGGGAAATGCAAATGAAAACCACAATGTGTTACCACCTTCCTCCTCCAAGAGTGGCCATAATCAAGGAATCAAAAAATAATAGATGTTGGCATGGATGCAGTGAAAAGGGAACATTTTTACACTGCTGGCAGGAATGAAAACTAGTACCACTATGGAAAACAGTGTGGAGATTCCTTAAAAAACTGAAAATGATCTACAATTTGATCTAGCAATTCCACTACTAGGTATCTACCCAAAGGAAAAGAATTATACAAAAAAGATACTTTCACATGTATGTTTATAGCAGCACAATTTGCAATTGCAAAAATATGGAACCAGCTCAAATGCCCACCAATTCATGAATGGATGAAGATAATGTGGTATATGTGTATCATAGAGTACTACTCAGCCATAAAAAGGAAGGAAATAATGGCAATCACAGCATGCTAGATAAATTTGAAAACCATCATTCTAACTGAAATAACTCAGGAATAGAAAATCAAACATTGTATGTCCTCACTCATAAGTGGGGGCTAAACTATGAGGACACAAAGGCATGAGAATGACACAAAGGAATTTGGGGACTGGGGAGAAATGGTGGCGGCAGGGAGTGAGGGTTAAAAGACTACACATCTGGTACAGTGTACACTGCTTGAGTGATGGGTGTACCAAAATCTCAGAAATCATCAGTAAAGAACTTACTCATGTAAGCAAACACCACCAGTTCTCCAAAAACCTATTGAATAAATAACAATAATAATAATAATAATAAAAAGAAAAATTTGGTTATCTATCCCACCGTGTGAATGTGAACCATGGTTCATATGTCTTTTTACTGTCTCCTTGCTTCTATGCAGTGTTGTCCACATAGTAGACCCTAAAATAGTTTTTTAAATAAACTTTTTTTTGGAATTGGTAAACCAGCATAAGTTGCTCTTAACTCTTAATTTCAACATATGCACACAATCACACAATAGTATTACAGTTCATGGCAAGGTTGGATGGAAGAAATAGCGGCAGTTGGAGGATGCCTCAAAATATTTCCGAATTGTTCTAATACGTATAAATGCATATTTATCCAAATTGTTGCATAGAGTCAGAGTGAAAAGTGATTTCACTTCCAATGAGTCCTCCTGTATTCCAGAGTTTGATTTCTAGCTACATGTAACTTGTAGTTAATGAAGTCACACATCTGATACCTTCAGTGCCTAGCAACACATTGCTCTTAATTCTCAGAGAGGCTAACTTTCCCAGGCTGGGAAGACAAACTAATAATGGCCTGCCTTAGCTTCAGTTTTATCAAGTTTGTCTGAACTTGATTGACATATTGAAGGGGGTGAGAGGAAGCCAGAGATCCTAAGAGGGAAAGACCTGTTTACCTTTCACTGCTCTAGAGTGAAAGTTCCTCCTCCTGAATGGTCCAGTACCATAGAGTTGCCATGACAATCAAAATGCCTTTGAAAAGAAAAGTGCTTTGGGATGTCACGTTCCTCTGTTTAACTTCCTTTTGTTACATTTCCACAATTATCAACTAAATTTTGGAAAAATGTCATTAGAAAAGTAGTATGTTGTGGGATAAAAAGCCTAGAGTGACTTCTCCAGGAAACTGTTACTGACAGCTTTGTAAGGAAGATAAATTTGCATTTGTTTCCTCCTAATAAAAGCAATATGTGTCAATACGCTTGCCAGCAATATGGTGTTAGGGTTAGGGAAAATTTTGTAAATACCAGAGTATATAAGGAAGAAAATAACATTCATCCATTATCTCACTCTCAGAAACACTTCAACATTTTGGTATATTTCTTTTCAGCTTTTTTCTTTTTTTTGAGTTGTAGTCTTGCTTTTGTCACCCAGGCTGGAGTGCAATGATGCAATCTCTGCTCACTGCAACCTCCACCTCCTGGATTCAAGTGATTCGCCTGTCTCAGCCTCCTGAGTAGCTGGGATTACAGGCACCCACCACTATGTCTGGCTAATTTTTGTATTTTTAGTAGAGACAGGGTTTCAACATGTTGGATAGGATGATCTTGAACTCCTGACCTCAGGTCATCCACCTGTCTCGGCCTACCAAAGTGCTGGGATTACAGGTGTGAGCAACCACGCCTGGCCTTTTCAGTGTTTTTCTATGTGTATAAGAGATTATTCTGCCTGTGCAATTCTTGATTCTGTTGGCTTTTTTTTTTCTTTGCTAAACATTATATCATAAACATCTTTACATATTATATGTTCATAGAAAACATAATTTTAAATCATTGAGTTACAATGTGAATAAATGGATATAGCATAATTTATTTGATTTCTTTATTGTTGGATATTTATGTTGCCTCTACTTTTGTATTATAAATAACACTGCAATAAAAAGTTGGGGGCATAAATATTTGCTGGAATTTTACATTTTTTTTTCTTAAGAAAGATCTCTGACTTACTAGTTCAAGGAGTATAAATATTTTATACCATTCTGACAAATATTTATTATGCAGACTTGACATATATTTATTCTAATGTTCTCACTTGTCCTTATGATTTAGCATTTGTTATTTGAAAGATTTATGTGTCCCTAAAATGTCATTAGACTCCCACATATCAGGTAGTTTATTCATACTATTTGGAGAGGGGGGTGTGTGTGTGTATGTGTGCATGTGAGTGTGCACATATGTGGATTTAAGTGTGTGTTTCTTTAATGACTAAACAGTTTGTCAAAATGTTGTTCATGGAACAGTAGTTGTGTTAAAGCATGTGCTGAGAGTCAAAAATGGCTTATGTTCAATAAATGTAGGGAATATTGGCCTAAATGCTGTTACATGTGCCTCACCTAACTACTTATTCATGGTTAACATGGTAAGAGCAGCAGTGAATAGTATGCCACTGAAATAATCAAGTTCTCTGTTTCATTACCTGCAAGTAACTGCGCCACGGCATGGCAACCTGACATATTGCTCTTTCAAATGGGGTATTCTTTTCAGAGTCTATAGGAAGTCTGATGGCAAACAAAAGTTTTGATGCTTACTAATGCATCTTGCATGGACAGAAATGAGGTGAGGATAGGTATGCTTGAAGGCTGTTCTTAATCTTTCAGGTCACAGAAGAGAATGTGCCCACTGAGCTTGATTGGATCAAGTCTCAAGAGCCTGGGGGCTCATACTGAGATGCATGAACTGTCAGTGTGTCTTCTTCATGGTCCTTTTTACATATTAACTTGGAGAGAATCACACAATTCCACCTAAATTAAAAAAAAAAAAAAAGATTTACCCCTGTAATCTCAACACTTTGGAAGGCCCGGATGGGGAGATCACTTAACCCCAAGAGTTCGACACCATGCCAGGCAACACAGCAAGATCTTGTCTCTTAAAAAAAAAATTACCTGGTGTGATCCTGGTGGTGCGTGCCTGTAGTCCCAGGTATTTGGGAGGCTGAGGCAGAAGGATCACTTGGACCTAGGAGGCTGAGGTTGCAGTGAGCCATGATTGCACCACTGCATTCCAGCCTGTGTGACAGAGCAAGACTTCATCTTAAGAAACAAAAGAAAAACACGAATCAGTGTTTCACACTGATGTTTTCCTATTTTTCTATGTCATAGAAGAGATTTCTGTATCCCAAGTGGGCTGGAGAGAAGATCGAGAATGTTGTTTGCTATTTTAAAAAGTTTTCTCTAATTTGGTAATACTTTCACTTCTGTTTAGTTTTCTGTAATAATGCATTTTTGTGTATTTTGTGTATTGTGTCACAATTATACTAAAATGGTAAGAAAAGTTAGCTGTTGACAGATATGACGTTCTTGCTTCTTTTCTCAGCGGACCAATTGCAGGAATAGTTTTTGTTTATTTTATAAAAATCCTACATTGATGGTAGCAGACAAGAAATGAAGGGCATCATTATTTCATTATTTATCATGAAAACCTATTAAACACCTGTGATATATGCTGTTTTATACTTTCTCAGAAAAAGAATAATTAAATAATTCAGTGAACACCCATTTTACAAACCACCAGAAAATTAATCAGACATTTGTTTTAACCAGAAACAGTTCTTACATATTTACAATACATTTGTATTAACTATAGAAATTGAAACATCTTTTTTTATTGCCAAGTTAGTTTCCAGGATGTTCAAGCATTAGGAAATAACAAGAAGGTTAATTAGATGTATCATAAAAAGAAAAACTGTTATAGAAATGGTGAAAACCTCTCAGAGAAAAAGTATAGATAAGGGAATTATGTTCAATATTTTAGAAAGTTCTTTACAGCGACGAGATTGATTTCTCCTTAATTTCCACTCTTAGGTCTAATTCTTCTCTTAATAATAGTATTTCCTCTATTTGAGAATAACCATCATTTTCCCTAAGAGTATATAATGTTTCCCATTCGCATTTTTTTCCAAAATGCTTACTCTAATACCATGCACACACATCAATACAATTTGTCATGTATATTTATATTTATATGCATTTTTAGCACTTCACGCTATTAGACAATTCTCTTTGTTCATTTTTATGTTTCTGTAAAGGAATACCTAAGTCTGGGTAATTTATAAAGAAAAGTGGTTTATTTGGCTTATGGTTCTACAGGCTGTACAAGAAGTATGGCATCAGCATCTGCTTCTGGTGAAGAACTCAGGCTGCTTCCACTCATGGTGGAAGGCAAGAAGGGGAGCTGGTGTGTGCAAAGATCACATGGTGAGAGTGGAAGTAAGAGAGATCAGGGTAAAGTGCCACACTCTCTTTAACAACCAGGTCTCGGAGGAACTCTTGCATGTACTAATAGAGGAGGAACTCATTCCTTACTGTGAGGATGGCACCAAACCACTAATGATGGATCCATCTCCACGAAAACTTCCCATTAGGCCCACCTCCAACACTGGGCATCATATTTCAACCTGAGACTTGGTGGGGCCAAATAAACCATATCTGAGCCATGGCAACAAGTAATACCACTTTAGATAATTATTGTTGGAAATAATTTTTAGGCCTCAGTCAAATCTTCCTTTTTAGCCCTTCTTAATAATTGAGAGAACATAGACGTATTTACATGTTGACATGGTTTGGATCTGTGTCCCCACCCAAATCTCATGTCAAATTGTAATCCGTAATGTTAATGGTGGGGCCTGAGGGGAGGTGATTGGATCATGAGGGCAGATTTCCCCTTTGGTGCTGTTCTCATGATAGTGAGTGAGTGAGTTATGGCAAGATCTAGTTGTTTAAAAGTGTGTAACTTGGCCGGGCGCGGTGGCTCAAGCCTGTAATCCCAGCACTTTGGGAGGCCGAGGCGGGTGGATCACAAGGTCAGGAGATCGAGACTATCCTGGCTAACATGGTGAAACCCCGTCTCTACTAAAAATACAAAAAACTAGCCAGGCGCGGTAGCGGGCGCCTGTAGTCCCAGCTACTTGGGAGGCTGAGGCGGGAGAATGGCGTGAACCCGGGGGGCGGAGCTTGCAGTGAGCCGAGATCGCGCCACTGCACTCCAGCCTGGGAGACACAGTGAGACTCCGTCTCAAAAAAAAAAAAAAAAAAAAAAAAAAAAGTGTGTAACAACTCCCCTCTCTCTGTATTCCTCTGTCTCAGGCCATGTGAAGGTGTGCGTATTTCTCCTTTGCCTTCTGTCATGATTGTAAGTTTCCTGAGACCTCCCCAGCCATGCTTCCTATACAGCAGCAGTCCCCAGCCTTTTAGGCACCAGAGACTAGTTTCCTGGAGGAAATGTTTTTTGATGGATGCCAGGAAGGTGGCGGGGAGGTGGGAGGGATGGTGTCATAAAGAGCGCACAACCTAGATCTCTAGAATGTGCCTTTCATGATAGGGTTCACGCTTCTTTGAGAATCTAATGCCACCACTGATCTAAGAGGAGGCAGAGCTCAGGTGGTAATGCTCCCTCATCTGCCACAACTCTCCTCCTGCTGTGTGCCCTGGTTCCTAACAGGTCATGGACCAGTACTGGTCCACAGCCCAGTGGCTGGGGACCCCTGCTGTATAGCGTGTGGAGCTAACGTCAATTAAACCTCTTATCTTTATAACTTACCGAGTCTCAGGTATTTCGTTACAGCAGTGTGAAAATGGACGGATACGCATGTGTTTCCACCGATTTCTGAGACAAAGAAGTTACAGGAGTCAGGAATAAGCTTTCTTCTGAAGGCCCTGCGCTTTCTGATGACCCCCAGAACCCAAACTCTAAATCCCCCACCCCAGATCTGAGAGACTTACTGGATCACTGAAGTCCTTTTTTGGAATTTAAAGACTAACAGCAGCAAATTATCACCTAAATTGAGCTTACCTATTTTTAGAAATGTCTGAATACCCAAGTTAGAGACAAGTTGCAAGGCATGTGTCTTCACAAGTCTCCCTATAGATATGGACAGTTCAGTTTCCAGACTCAGACAAAAACTCCTGATTACATTTGTGAAGACCAGCCCCATTAAACAGAGCTCAAGTCCTCTCTCATCCACTCACAGCTTCACTTCTATTGTATTAAACCTATTTACATATTTCAGACATGTGTGAACTGCTTAAGGCTGCAACCCATGCTGATTTTTAGGACAGGTGGCAGTTAAGGAACATTTTATCTCCTAACTACTCTTGGAAATTAAATAATACATGTAAGGCACAGAGATTGTTTTTAAATAATGTATGTGTTAATATTCAATAGGTAAAAGGTCATTTGAAGTCAGAAGTAGAGGTCAGTGATAGCTCAAACACCTGTGAATTTAAAATGATTAAGAATTTACTAAGAAAAGACACATCTACATTCTTAGAAATGGAATTTAAGGAGTCAATTGTATTTGAGTCAATTTCATGGGATTGTAATTATCACTGTAATCTTACAAGTTACTCTTATATACCAGAAATGGGTAGGGCCGAATATGTGCTCTAACTTAAATAGAGATACTTGCATGATGATGTAGCAACCTCGCAGCATCAACGGTGGGACTTCCTCACCAACTCTTGGATATACAGTCTTAGTGGTACTGAATTCTTCTCACGCATGGGAAGTGTGGAAAAAGTCCTCAAGATACCTTAAACTTGCTCCCAGAATTCTGGGAACCATGGGAGGGTAGTGTTGAAAAGAGACTAGGACCAAGGACCATGGAGCTAGACTGCTCTCATTCCAATCCTAGTTCAGTCACTTACTAGCTGCAAATCTTTGGGCAACTAACTTAGCCTTGCATCCATCAATAAAATAAAACTAATAATAATCTCTCTCTCTCTCTCTCTCTCAGGTTTTGGTATGAGAAGTAGATGAATTAATATTTGTAAATCACTTGGAGTATTTCCCATATTTAGTACCATATAGGCATTTGTTAAAATAAAAGAGAATCACGAGAATCTCAGCCTTGAGTGTGATGACCTGCGGCTTCCATGTGCTGTTGGAAAGACTTTTTCTCTAGCTTTGGATATAAATTGCCAGGTGTGGCTTTGTATTACAACTTTGCTCTTTATCACTAAGTTACATCCTCTGGGACAAAGTTCCTCTCCAGGTCTCATCATTACAGGTAGGAAGAAACTGACACAGAAGGATTTCATGTACTGTGCTGATGCTTTCAGTTTGGCCTAGAGACATCAGCTTATGTACTTGAAACTTAAAGAATAATTTAATGTCTAGTGAGTATGTTTGGGGACAAGGATATTTTACAGTGACAATATCTAATTTGATTATTTTTTAACTGATTATATGGCTAAATTAAGTAACTAAATTGACTTATTTGGTTTATAGAGAACTAATTTCAGAAAATCAATCCTAATCAATCCAATAACAGTGTGAAAAGTAGATTTAAGAAGTTCTGAAATAAAATCCTGTCTTGAATTTCTAGAGTAGTGATTTCCACTTCAGAGTTTTGGAATTTATAATTATTTTGATCAACAATAAAAATATCAATATAATCTTTCAAAAAGATATAGATAGAATCCGGGGGGAAGTTGGTATAGCAAGTCTGAAGCATAATGAAAAGCTATTGGATACCTTGTGCACTTAGCATTTTTTACAAAATATGCGTTAAATTGTATTGACCGTCTCTCAGAAGTTCGTGTACTTTGAGAAGTTTTCCAACAGCAGTAATGATCTAACCTTCTCTATTACTACTTCGCAAATAAAGAATTTTTTTTCTCCTCAGAAGCTCTAAATAACTCCACCAGGAATCAAGCATATTTTATTAGAACCCTACTCTCAAGAAGAATAAGTGATATCAGAAAGAAAAAAGAAAAAGAAACAAAACCAAAAGATTTTTACCAACACGCAAAACAAAGCAAATACAATCTGAAGACCAATAAAATTCAATTCAGTAGACATTTATTGTGTTTCCAGTATTCACAATGATCCTACAAGGAATGGAAAATGTAATAACTAAGAAACAAGCTAACAAGAATTAATAGAGTATAGCTCTGGCCCTGGAAAAAAATATCTTCTAGTGCAATCAAGGAGACTGGCATACAAAATTAATAGTGTGTTGTGTGCCGGGCATGGTGGCTTATGCCTAATCCCAGCACTTTGGGAGGCCAAGGCAAGTTCAAGACCAGCCTGACCAACATGGCAAAACCCTGTCTTTACCAAAAATACAAAAACTAGCTGTCCGCGTTGGCATGCACCTGTAATCCCAGCAACTCAGGAGGCTGAGGCAGGAGAATTGCTTGAACTTGGGAGGCAGAGGTTGCAGTGGGCTGAGATCGCACCACTGCATTCCAGCCTGGGTGACATAGCAAAACTCCACATCAAAAAAAAAAAAAAGTGTGTTGAGATACATACTGTAAACGAGCTATATATACTAGGTCTTGTGAAAACACAGATGACTAAATCCAGGTGTTACAGGGGAGACGCAGTTGGGCTGGGCCTGACAGAGTGACATTTGTCAAGAACAGAGGGAAGGATACGTACAAACAATAGGGGAAACAAAAAGTACTGGCTATTTGTGAAATAAAGATTGGTTTAGATTTTAGGGCAGGAGAGTCTAGGGGTGTAATGGAAATTGTGTCTGGTAAGATAGGACAGAGTAAGAGTACAAATGGACATGTTTTGCTATACCAAGGAATTTGAAACTTGTCTTTAGGCAGTGGGAATGCCACAGAAGTTTTGTTTGTTTGTTTTTTATCACATAAGAATTTCTGTTTTAGGAAAAAAACTCTAGATGTAGAGAATTAATTGGTATTTTCCCTATAATGTATCTCAGCCATTAAAGGTACCCATGTTTGTAAAGTATTTTTTGTATTTAAATTGCCAGAAAGAATTATAGGGTGTTTTTGTAGACTGCCTTTTAAAAAGATCACTTGAGTTCATTTTTACCCATTTTTTCAAATACTTACTTTTTTCCTCTTCTCAATACTAAGAAAAATGATTTTGCTAGTTTTCTGACTTAAAGACTAATATTGAGTGAAAAAGTTCAGATACATTCAAAGGAAATGATCTACTTTTTTAAACTTTAAAACATTTGGGTTTTATTCCCCCCTTAAAAGAGAAAGTACTATTTATCTACCTTTGTCAAATCTTTTAAAATTGTAACCCAAGAAACATGATGATTCATCTCCTTCCTACTGACTGTTGTACTAAAAACCTGAGACTTCTGCTTGCATCATTTGGTTCTAGCAATCCATGATCAATATGAATCCCACAGACTTCTTTGCCAAGATGCAGTTATGTTTCAGTTGATTTCAAGAGTAGGGAATTGGACTTGTTATGTTTTCATTCTGTCTCCATTTTTCTGAATTTTACTTATGGCAAATCACTGTCCTTGATTATATCCTAAGTAATTTTTTCTCCATTGCTGTGCAACAGAGCACATAGCTAAGTCTTAGATCTTTTCCGATCTGCCTCTTTGGTTTGATGATCCCTATGTCATCATTTTAAAGCAGTTCCAAAGCAATCTAGAAGATGGTGACCCTCTTAGAAGATGTCACTTGAATAGCTAGAGTTTATAGAGCAAAGATTTAAAGAAACTACCTTTTTGGGATAATAGTGCCATGTGTAGACATCCATTAATTATAGACTATCAGGGTGTCATATTGAAGGTTGAGTAACTGTCTCATGATTTGGATGTAGAATATGAGTTAGAAAAATGCAACAGGAAAGGTAATTAGTGAATTCCTTTTTTTCCTCCTTTTTTATCAAATTTTTCAAGGCATAATTACATGCACAATAAAATGCACTCATTTTAAGTTCATAGTTGGGTCAGTTTAAAATGTATGTATTTGTGTAACCACCACGAAAATCAATTTAGAGAACATTTGTATCACCCTAAAGCATTCTTTCATGTTTCTTTTCAATCACACTCCTATCTTCGGCTCTCGGCAACCACTAAGAAATAATCACTATACATTGGATTAAATTTTTATAGAATTCCTTTTCAATGGAATCATAGAATTCATACTTTTTCCTGTGTAGCTTTTTCACTCAGCATAATGTTTCTGAGATTCATCTATGTCATATGACAATAGTTTGTCCCTATTTAGTGTTAGCTAGTATTTCACTTTATGGATATACTAGAATTCGTTTACCCATTTACCTACTTTTGGGTACTTGGGTTATTTCAAATTTAGTCTTTTAAATAAAGCTACTGTGTATGTGCATGTATACTTCTGTGTACACACATGGTTTCATTTTTCCTGGGTGAAAATATAGAAGTGAAATTGCTAAATCATCTGGTTCTGGTAAGTGTTTAATTTTTTTTTGAGAAACTATGAATTGTTTTCTAAAGAAGTTGTACCATTTTATACTTTCAGCAATTTGTGAGGCTTCCAGTTGTTCTATAGTCTTCGTGATATTTGCAGTTATCAATATTTTTAATGCTTGTCTTTCTAATATATAGTGATAACTTATTGGGCTTTTAATTTGCATTTCTCTGATAGTAAATCATATTGATCATATTTTCAGATGCTTATTGGTCATTCATGTTTGCCTGTTTTACAATGTATATTTTTTTCATGCTAATATATTGAATTTCAACAATTGATTTACCAATGCTAACCTAACTTTACATTTCTGGAATTAACCTCTTAGACATGATTTTATTCTTTTTATTATTACAGTTTTATTTGCATATATTTTTAAAATTGCATATATTTTTAAAATAATCTATGATTATAAGACATAATCTGAAATTTTCATCTTTATATTGTCTAGTTTGGGTATTGCTATTTATTAATTATTTTTATTTTATTTTGGATTCAGGGGGTACATGTACATGTTACTTGGGTATATCGCATACTGGTGGGGATTTGACTTCTAGTGTACTGTTATCCAAATAGTGAAGATTTTATTACTGTATTAATTCTGGCTTTGGGATTTAGAGTAGCCTTTAATGTATGCCTAGTTAAGATTTACTCTTATGGCACATCCCTTCTGGAGTTTCAGCTGAATGCTCGGGTGTCCAGTGAGGACTCTGCTTTTTGGCTATTCAAAACTCAAATGTCTCCTAGCCCCATGCGAACTCTTGTTCAGATTTCAGCTCCCAGTTGATTTGCCCAGGCTTGTGGAGTTCTACCCTATGTATTGTGAATTTGCATTAAGCAAAAGAGTGAAGAAGGCCCCATGTGTATTCCTATACCTTTTTCTCTCGAATGCCTTTTGTTTTTTTTTCCTAGAACTTTGCCCTTCAACACAGCCACCTAGTTTCACTGCACTCAGATCTTTGTCTTCTTAACTCAGCAAAACATTCATGCTCTGTTTTGGATCCCCTCCCTGCACCATGGCCTGGACAGCGCCTTGAGTAGAAAGTTGGGAAGATTGTAGAAACCACTTTACTTGTTTCCCTTTCCTTATGGATCAGTGTCCTATGTCACCTGTTGTCTAATATCTGATCATAGTTTTAAAATATATTTTGTTCCTCTTTCTGTTTTGTTTTGTTTTGTACTGTGAGAGGGTAAGTTCTTTATTATAGTCAGAGGTAGAATTTCAGTGCCCTACTTTTTGTTGTTGTTTAAAACCAATTGAGTTAGGCACAGTGTCTGATCCTGCACTTTCTTTGGATAGAGTGAATAAAACACTGCATGAATGAATAAAGCACTGGGTGTTTTTTCTAATTGAGGGGCAATATGTGCCACCTTATTTGAAAGAAGCCATAAATAAACATTCATTCATCAATTGGATAGTCACTGAATCCGAAAGCACGTTGATCGAATGACAAGACTTAGGAACATGACTAGGATCCCTTAAGAGCTACCTATTTGTTTTTCTAACAATCCAAATATTATTTACAAAGTGGTGAAAGTACTTTTGGCTCATTAAAAAAAATCTAATTGGGCTTATTTAACCACGGTTTTTTTTCCATCCTCAAAAATAGTACATGAATTAAAATCAGAAAAAAACCTCCTAATTTATTTGAATATATGCAGCAAAATTTTATATAATTTTAGCAGTAGGCTTAAGTTAACAATGGAGAGGATAACTAAGGCCAGAATGCCATAAAAAATGAATATTGCCATTTTATTTTATTGGCTCAGAATTTCAGCATTTAATTTGGTTCCATCAAATATTATAAAAATAACACTGATGATGAACACCAGGAGGGCATGTATTTCAGAATCATGATTTTAAATCACGATGAAAATTTGTATTACTCACCCATACCATTTTGTCTATTTCCTTTTATAACTATAATAAGCAATTATAGAACAATTGCTTGAAGTTAGAGTTTAGCCTGTAAACACAAATTACTGAAACAAACTGGCCCCTTAGGGTATCAGACTGTTGACTTTGGCCTCTAATCAACAGAGTATACCAACCACAAATAATTTTGTATATTCCTGGCATTAATGTATAATAGGTATACAGTTTGAAAATTATTACTGTGCTTTTCCCTTCTGCCTTTTTGAGTATAAGACATTTGCACTAGTCCCCAAAAAGTAAACATTGCCTGGGACTATGTTAGGAGCTCACAGTGTAGAATACAAAGAGAAAGACACAGTTAATATTCAGCATCTGACATGAAAAGAAAATTGTGTCATACATTAGTCTTACAGATCTTACCATAGCCCTGAAAGAGGGCTGTTGATATTCCCTTATTCCCTTCTTTAGCATAGTAAAGCTAGTTTTTAAGGACTCTATATATAGTTTTCCCCAACAGTGTAAAGAAGAGACCCCTTCTAAGACAGGCCTTCTCCCCCAAAAGGCTGGCCCTAGGATTTGCATGAAGAAGCGTAGAGAGAGAAAAAAATACCAGAATATGTAGATACCTGTGTTCCCATTTCCTTTTGGGGCTTTGGTCAGGGTTAAACTTGCTGAGGCATGAATTTAGGGGGGTTGCTAAGGATAGGGCTCTGCATGTAGTATTTGTTTGGGTCTTTGGGAGAAGACTACCCACATTAACGTTGGTAGGGGACCACTGCTCAGACGGGTACCTTGAAATTTACATTTTCTGAGCTAAAAGTCAGGAGACATTGCAAAGGGCAAGTGGATCCCAACAGCACATGTGGAAGTAGACATGTCAATGAGGGGCCAGGTGGAAGAGGACTCAGCCTCAGGAGTGTGTAGCCAGCAAGAGCTGAAAGCAGGCTGAACTGGTAGCAAAGAGATGGCTGATACTCCCTATGGGCTGATACTTCCTATGCGTGCCTCTAGAACCAAAAGCCTGAATCATGAATCACTGGCTCTAAACTGCAGCAAAGGAGGTCAGCAGAGCTTACAGTGAGCAGGTCCACAAAAGCCATTGTTTTGTAGAATAGTGGACAACAGGTTGCACATATCTGAGGATTAGCATGAAGTTATTTCCACCAATGGCATGAGGATAGCCTTGCCCACAAGGAAATCTGTGCCACACACTCTGCACTTCTCTATTCATGCAAACTCCTTAAAGAAGTTAGAGGGAACAGGAAAATGTTAGAGACACTGAACATTTTTATCAAGAGAAAATGAACCCTATATAGATTGGACTAAGCTTTAATCTGGACTAGACAGCTAATTAATTTTTCCCATTACTCACTAGAGTGGAAAACACAGAGATTACTTGAGGACAGGAGTTTGTTGGGACAAAATGAAAAAAGCTTAATGTCCTCTGCATGTTTAATCTGAATCAAAAGAAATCAATTAATGGCTTATGATTTTATTGTAAACTTTAGACAAATTATTTTTCTTTATCTGCATTAGTTTCGTTAAAGATATAAACCTAAAATATACCAAGTACTGTTTGAAATACTATGGCAATACATGCATGCATAACTCAGTCGATGCATGTGAGAGTGCTCTTATTTTCTGCTGCTCCTCTGTCCTATGTTCTTCTCATCCCACGTTGGCACTCACAGTACCATGGCTAACCACTCAAAGGGTTGTTTTTCACTCAGACAAGAAACAGGCTTGTCTGTTTGTCAAAATGGCAACCTGGGCAGCAATCAAGTTGGTAGGTAAGAAGAAATTGATTTTGCCCTCCTATACAATGAGGAACCCAAAGATTTTTAAGATATGGTTTCTGCTCTCAGGTGCATAATTTTATCAAGAAGATAAATCATGTATAAATGTTGACTAGTCAATCAGGTACCATATGATGTAGGATGTGTAAGTGATGGAGTAAATGATTGCTGCAGGAATTCATAAAAGGAACAGGGAACTGGAGCCTGGGAACATCAAAGAAATGTTCATCAAGGGTGTGGTTCTTTAGATGCATCATGAAACAATTTGAAGCAATGGAGAGGATAAAAGGAAATTCACTGATAGCAGGAATGGCCCTCAAATTCCCAATATGTTAGACTAAGTCAAGTATGCATTGTAAAAAGCATGTAAAAATATGAGTTCAAAACTTGTCTGCCACTTACTGTGTGAACTTGGACAAGTGACCTCTACTCTTTGAATCCATTTCCTCTTCTGTGAAAATGTGGATAATAATACCAAAATTACAGCATTTTGTAGGGTTAAATGAAATAACTTAGAAGGCGCTGAGTTCAGTATCTGGTGCATAGCTTAACAGTGTAATCTAACTCTAGTTCCTCTCTGTTCATAAATGCCTTTCATCTCTTTTGATTCAGCAAGTTCCCCTTACAGCAGATTTTGTTCCATACAGAGTTTTCCCTTTCCATTATTACCTTGTATCACACCCTTTCAATCCCTGTTATGTTAAAAATTCAGAAAGGGTCATTTTATAGAAATGCTTATAAAAGTAACCACAAAACCAAGAGTACTTTACTCTACTGCCACAGATTTAAATAAATGTAACACGTACCCTTTTCACAAGCTCTGTTTTAAACCCAATATACAATATGCTATTTCTCATGAGTATAGTAGTTAAAATGACTACATGTACTAGAGACTTTGTGTTGCAGACATTACATTTTCTTATCATCTGTGAATATGGTTATTTTGTTCTGTTGGCTATTTTCTGTTTAAATTGCACAGTGTATATGGGATTTAGACACAGGGTAATTTAGTCATGTGGCTCTTGTCATACCCTGTCAGGTGAGAGAAATCTGAACTCAGCTATTCCGGTGTTTGCTTTACTTCATCCTAGCCCTCAGGATAAAGTGGAGGTAAGGAATTCTGCACATGTTGTATTAATGAATTGATTGAATTCATGTCATTATTAATTGGATAATATAGTCAAGTTTTCTTCTGGAAATAAGAATCTACCTGCATTCTGAATACCTGTATGTTAATCCACACATGGCAAAATCATATTTCCTATGAGTTTTGCAGAGTGGACACAAAACATGGAGACTTGCCAACAAAAACATCAGTCAGTTTATAGCTAAATAGGTGTTATGTGCAGTGAAGCAGGTTGGGTTATGAACCGACAAGGAGAGACCAACACACATGCACGCACACCCACCACACATACACACTTTTTTCTCTCTCTCTCTAGAGCAGAAATAGGCAGAGTATTTTAAACAAAGTTTTTCTCTTGCCCTGGATTCTATATACTTATTTCATTCCTGTACAGTTAGGATCTTGCTAAGATTGGGAGAGATGCTGAATTCTTGCTACTTGCCTGCTCTTTTCTACTTAAGCTTACATCTCATTATTAACATGAATAATCTATATGTTTCTATTTAAGGAATTGTTTAAGTATATCAGATTCCCCTACATCATGAACCTACCTCAGAACTAGCAATGCTAACTGGCATAGAAAATGGATCCAGTGCCTGAATGTCGCTGGAAAATATCTTTGCCTGTGACTTGCAAATGTCCCAGAACATCTGCCACCCCAGACTAGATACTCACTAAATCCCACTTTTCCTTTTTATCACACTATTAGTAGATACTCAATCCTACATTTTCCTTTTCTTTCTGGAATGAAAAGGTGAGAGTGGGCTGCTGGAAAGGTGGTACAATATAGCAAGAACCACTAAGAATCTGTGGAGGGAAAGCTGGCAGTTACAGGCCTCACCCAGCTCCCATGCAGCCCAAAAGGCCGGTCTCACCCCAGCATGTGCCTCCAACAGCACTAAGTTTATTTCCAGGCAGCAGGTGAGCAGGGCTGAGAACTTGCCCCAGGCTACAAGCCTCCTCATTGAGAAGGCAAGCAGTACTTTCAGGTTTTGTACCTCTCTGCCTGCCATGGCTTTTGTGCTCATGTCTACACTCCCGGTTCACCTCCTCCCCCAGGTTCTGTCCAGGAAACTTTGCATTTATTCTTTTCCCAATTCCAGTGGCAGCCCTCCCCAAGGACTCCTGTGAGATAAAGTAAGAAATGGCTTCCCTGGAGGTCTAGAGTGCCCACAAGGTCCTTCTCGCTGCTTCCTCTACCTCTATATTTTGCCCGGCTCTCTAAATTTATCTCAGGTCCAAGTAAAGTCAAATCCATCTCCTGCGATCTGGATCTTGTGAGGGTGTGTGTTCAGGGGTAGATGAGGGTGTGTCTTTAGGGGTAGATGACCCCCCTTTCACACTTTAGGCACTCACAGTTTTTCAGCTGTCTCCTGGAGCCTGCAGTAGCAATCTGCTCCCAAATTCTTCTTTTTAGTCAAAAGAACAACACAAAAGTCTCATGTCTAAATGCATGAGTCCCTTCAGTACCCGCTTCCTCCACACCTCTTTTCATTATTTTGCAGCAGATAACTGGTCTCATCAAAAATGAGAAAGAAACAGAAAGGAATCATTGTAGGGCTTAAGTATAAGACTTCAAAAATGACTGTGAGAGAGAGGAAAAAAAAACTCATACAGAAATGAAGAGTTTAGACAAATCATTCACTATTATTATGAATAATAATTCAAACAGCATAATATATCTTTTAAAATGAAATATCCAGCCTGAAAGAGCTCAGAAAGAAATAGAAGAAACTATGGACAAAAAAAAAAACTAGGCATAAAAATGTCACACAAAATAAAATAATTATTGAGAAAATGATAGATATGCAAAAGAGTGATCTCATATATAATTGATGTTCATAGTGCAGACAGCAAAACAAATGGAATGGGGAAAAATTCAAAAATATAGAAGAAAAAATATGGAAAAAACATGGAACTGAAAGCAATTATCTTAATTGGGATTCTCACAATCCTAGCTAAGATGAGGGGAATCTTCTAAATGACCCTCTTGTTTTTAATTCTCTGTTCTCTTCCCCAAGTCCCATTCCCACTGATCCTCTACAGCATACCATTCCAGAATAAATTTTCTGAAAGTTAAATCTGTTTCTCTTACCTCTATTCTTAAAAAAATTCTTTAATGAGTACCCATTGCCTTTCCTTTACAATCTAAATTCTGCTACATTATAGAAAGTTCATTATGACCTGGCTCCTGCTTCCTGTAAATCAATTTTAGAGGGGAATAATGTTTTCCCACTTGGAGTGGACATGAGGAAGGATCATTCTTCAGCATAGGCCTAGCCTCTCTCCACCCTTTACATAGTCCCGTGAGAGGTAGAGATGTGATTAGTAAATTTGGGGAGAATAAACTAGAATATGTATGGCGAGCATCATTTCTTCTTGATCTGGGGAGCAAGCTGCTCCTGAGCACCATGACTTCTACCCCTCCTCTGGGTCTTTGTTTGCCATGGTCCCGTCTTTCTTTCACTGGGCCAAGGAATCGAATCCATTCTGGGCTTCAGAATTACCAAATTTATTTGGCTACCAAACCTAAAACCACATGCTCAGTGTGGCCCCTATTAGTAGAAAACAAACAAACAAAAAATTTCCCCCCCATTTGCCACTTTTTATTTATTTCCCAACTACTTTACAAGAATCCAGGTGGAAAAGAAGGGTGCTGTGCTCTGAATGCCTCCTCCAAAAACCCCAGTAAAATCTCACATTTTATGGAGGGAATTACATTTGGTCAAAGACTGCATTGCTGAGTGCTGTAGTATGGGTTGTATCACTGAGTTATGACAGCTCTCCATCTCTACGCAACTTCCTCCTCTGGGCCCTTGCCTCCACAGGTTCCTCAACGTCTCTCACCACCCCATATCCTCAACCTCCATGTCATCTCCTCCTAGGTACAAAGGGAAGGGAAGATTCCATATTTTATTTTGCAAATTAATTATATATATACACACACACACACACAAATATATATACATATATATATATATATATATATATATATATATATATATATATTTTTTTTAGTTTTGTATTTTTTTTTTTTTGAGACGGAGTCTTACTCTGTCACCCAGGCTGGAGTGCAGTGGTGCGATCTTGGCTCACTGCGAGCTCCCCCTCCCAGGTTCACACCATTCTCCTGCCTCAGCCTTCCGAGTAGCTGGGACTACAGGTGCCCACCACCACGCCTAGGTAATTTTTTGTATTTTTAGTAGAAACAGGGTTTCACCTTGTTAGCCAGGATGGTGTCGATCTCCTGACCCCGTGATCCACCTGCCTTGGCTTCCCAAAGTGCTGGGATTACAGGCGTGAGCCACTGTAACCCGCAATAAAATAAAAATTTTAGGTAAATCAAGAAATAGAACTTGTGAAGTGGTCACATGTGCTGATTTCCTATGAAGTGTAAAGTTCAAGCAATATTTGGTTGTTATACACACTTTTTAAAACTTTTGGCCCAAATGTTTAAATATTCAGTGAAGCAAGTGGCTCTGGACCCTGAAGCTAATGTTTCTAGCATGGTGGTTGAGGACAGGATGAGAAGAAAGGGATTTTCTGACTATAACTGAGCTACTCCGGGGAATTTTTAATCCAGAGTTCCTTCTTGGAAACAAAAGAACACATTTAGTCTTTAGATTTTTCCCTGGTATGCAATTTTAGGGCTTCGGTGAAAATGAATTTAAATGAAAATATGTGTGTATATATACATATTACATATATACGTGTATATACATATTACATATATATACATATTACATAGAGAGACAGAGAGAGAGAAACAGAGTCTGGCTCTGTCCCCAGGCTGGAGTGCCGTAGTAGGATATTGGCTCACTGCAAGCTCTGCCTCCCAGGTTTAAGATATTCTCCCTCCTCAGCCTCCTGAGTAGCTGGGATTACAGGCAAGTGCCACCATGCCCAACTAATTTTTGTATTTTTAGTAGAGATGGGGTTTCACCATGTTGGCCAGAATGGTCTTGATCTCCTGACCTTGTGATCCGCCTGCCTCAGCCTCCCAAAGTGCTGGGATTACAGGCCTCAATCACCATGCCTGGCCATGAATTATATTTATTATTGTAGTAAAATCCAATTAGAATTTGACCCCTGGTAAAATAACATTATATGTTTCTTTTTAATTGTTTTTGCAGACAAAGGACATAATGTCTCCCTAAATAAATTAGAGAAACATGCTTATCAAAAGAGTAAACTAGTGTGATTCCTTAAAAAAAGGAGTTTCATAGAAGGTTTTACTTATTATTTGTTATCCTTTAGCATATATTTGCAAGCAGATTATAGGGAAAGGAAGAGTTATGTTGGGTGACCTTGCTTAATTGTCCTATATTATTTTTACTACCCTTTGTTCCCATGAAAGGACATGTTATTGCATCATTACATGATGAGCGCCTGAATATTCAGTTCAATGTAGGAGTTCTCCAGAATCTCATATAACATCATATTGCCCTTCTTTTTGGATTCTAAGTCCTATTTGTTTTCTGTTATGTTTCTGATACAGGGTTCATGATAAAAAGTGCATTCTTCTATAATTGCTGAAGAGAAAAATGCCATTAATAAATATATTTATAGAGCAATAAAAATAGACTCAAGTAAGAATAAAGTTATTTTTACTGCTCTTCCATATTTGAAGTAATATTTAATATTAAGCTATAGCATAATAAATAAGAAATAAGAGGAAAACTACATATAGGTATTTTAAAAAATAAAACATTAAAAGTGTATTAATATTTTAAGATAATTGGATGTGTAAGAGATTTTTTTATTTCTTACAATAGTAAAAACCTCATATTAAAAATCTATGTTTAATTACTCTGTTAAAGTATATTACAAATCAGAAACTTAGCATTCTTATTTCATTAATTTTGTTTAAAACATTCAGAGAGAAAATGTATAGGCACAGCAGACAGCCAAATAACTTCTAATTTGCAACAAGTGAGACAAACCTTTTCCAAGGAAATATAGTTTCAAAACTGAATATCTCATTTTAGTTAATTTTTTCCATTAAAATGGAAATTAGTAGCAATTGTCAGCCATCAAGCCAATATTTCAACTTAATCTGAAAGTGTCACTTTCTGAGAGTAGAATACAAGGCAGTAGCAGAGTGGACTGGGAACTTTCTATTAGATTAGTCATCAAGTCAGAGATTGAAGAGATCATTTATTTCTTCCAAAAGAAATGATATCTCTCTAGCAAAAATATAATTTATAAATTAGCATCTACTAACAGTAATCAGATACTTTTAGTATGAAAAGTCATCGGATTCTTGGCCTTAGTCAAATTGCTAAGAAGTTAAATATGAAATCTAACCTTAATGTCTAAACACATACAGACATTATTGCTTTTGTAGAAAATACTTCTATTCCAGGCAGAAATAATAGACCTGAAATGTGACCAAACCCATTACCTGACTCCTCTCAGCAGATGGTCAGGAATGCAGAGGTAAAGGCAGGCAATTGCAGAACTATTAGTCTCTCAACATGGCTGGATAGACATCAAATAGATTACATCCCAAGCTAAGCAAATCTATGACACTTCAATCAGTGCTATTCTCAGTAGCTGTGCAAAAGCTGTTTGATGATGATATGCCAACTTTTAGCTTATTTGGTATGACTATAATTTGCACAAAACAAGTATGATATTGTGCTGAAAACAACACATCTACATGGTAGATCTAAATTTCTGAGGTTGGACTGAGATTTCTTTTCATTCCTGTTATTGATCTAATGCCAGCCTTCCTGAGTTTCAAGTTTATTTTCTGCCAATATGTTGCCAAATATCAGGCAGGTGAAGAAGATGATATTTTTCCAATGTTAAGCTTCACAGAAAATAAGATTCTATAAAAACCTCAAATAATAGTATTACAATTTATAATATACTATTTACACAAGAGAAGTAGTGTTCATTCAAATTAAAAGAACGTGTCCAAATTTGATAAGAGAAAATGATTTTCAATGGAATGTCTTATAAACTCTTGAATGTGTTTGAGTATATTGCAGCTATTCATTAACAATAGCAAAAGTTAAAAGATATTGATTTGCTTTTACAAGTAAGAGTTTATTTTCTTTTACTTGGCTTCATAGGCAAAGAGCTTATGGTCAACTTTGTGCTGTCAAGGATTTGGAAAGAAAAGAACTTCTGAGTGCCCTTTCCTCACCCCTCACTCTTTCTGCCTCCACTTCTTAATTTGAATAAGAGCCTCTTCTGCTTGAGTGTTAGATACAAGTGTTTGTGTTTTTATGATATGCCATTAAAACATTCTTATTTATCAATTTATTCACTCAAAAATCCATTTTTGTTATTGGGCAACTGTTCTGTGACAGGAAATGCCCTGCTTATCTGTAAGGTCTATTTTAGAAGGTGCTACAGGATCAACACCGGCTACCTAATTTGCAAGTGCAGTGCAAACTGAAAACATGAGGTCCATTGAACAAAAATTATTGAGATTTTTTAAGAACATGAACCAAGGGTAGGGCAATTGTACATGCCCATCAAGCCAGGCCTGCAGATGATTTTAGCATTGAGCTTTCTTCAGTGTGAAAAAAATTTCATGATTTATGTCTGCTTAGAATTTTTTTAAAACTATGGAATAACAGCAAAGGACAACCACGTCCTTTACTAATAGTGTGTATGTTTATATTTATGTATACATCATTTATTTAATTCAGAAGCAAATGTTTCCAGGAATGGTCAGTGATGCTTTTGTGTAATGCCATTATACACAATTTTTTTTTTTTTTTTTTTTTTTTTTTTGCTTACAGAACTAAATGCTTCAGAGATAAAGAAGCACAAATGGTGGTCTGTATAATTTGATTCTAGGGTTCATTCCACATTAAGAATGATATCTTTCTCTGATATGAATAAATTAGCTGATTAAACAAACTACCTACCTACAAAACCTGTGGTATTGAGCGTGGAAGTATTGTCAACTATAAACACACCATAGAAAGATCTTTGCTTCCAGAAACAAATCAAAGTCAGAATAAAGTGAATTTAAACTGTATTTGTTGATCAACAAATATTTAATTAAGTCCCTCCAACGTATCAGGCATTCTTCTAGGTGCTGGGAATACAGGTGGGACCAAAACAGACAAAGATTTCTGTCCTCATGGAGCTCAAAATCTAACAATGGATAGCACAAAAAATAATCATGAAGCTGACACCCATGTGTAAATTTGTAATCTTTCTTTACTACTTATTTTATGAGAGAGCACTGAATCCTAACCACTAGACCACCAGGGAAACTACTAATTTTAAAAGAAGGTTCTCTTAGCAGGCAAACACTGGGAATCTCTATTTATTCATTTATTCATTCAACAAAAATAAGTTCTGGATCTTAAAATTTAGAATTTACTTTGTAATTATACAGTTGTGATAGTAAATTGTATTATTACTGTAAGAAAAGTAACTTTGACCGCATCCTAGGGCTTATCTCACAGTTCTGCCTTATCTCACAGTTCTGTCTTATCAATGCCTTCAAGAGGTTTAATTGTCCCATCCAAGGATTGCCAATATGTGACAGTTACAACACTATTTTTCTTTCCTTTGTCCCTGATAAAGGACACTAATGGATTTGATCTCCTTTACCCTCTGAAATTAAAGATAGCCTGGCAAAGATCTGCTAAGGTTAACCTTTCAGCCTTCTACAATAAATCCTATAATTGGCTAATAAGGTAAAACCAAATTGTCATTTTTTGCTAAGCCTAGAATTCAAAGCCCACAGTTGATCTCTGAATGGTAGGCATAATATTTAGGAAGAATGATAAATTTATGAACAAATTGTATTACTGAAGGTAACCTAACTACTATAAATAACAGTTCTAAAATCTTCTTGGCTTAATAAAATGCAGATTAATTTTTTATTCACTTCATAAGCAGCTTGCCAGAGGACTGGGGGTGTGTGACAGGGCTCTACTCCATGCAGTTACTCAGGGAAACAGGTTTTTTTTGCTTTTTTGTTTTTTTCCCAAGGTCACCATTCCCTGTGGCCTTGAAGTCTTCCACTGAATCTCCCTTCAAGAGCTATGGGAATGGGGAAAGAAGAGTATAAAAACTGGCAAGAGAGCTTTTTAAGTTTCAGGCCTGTAGGTGGCATATTTTATTTTTGCCCGCATTCCATTGGTCAGAACTCAATCATATGCTCATGCTTCCCAATGCAAGGAATGCTAAGAAATACAATTTGTCTATATGCCCAAGAAAGAAATGAAATGAGATTTGAGGAATACATGGCATGACTCTACCACATCAGCCTCAGGCAGAGGTAAGATTATGATATATTATGTCAATGTGAACTTCATTTACTACCAATAAATAATTTTTAGCTTATAGCACCCAGTCAGTTAATAATACATTGAATTCAGCATTAATAACAGTATTGAAAGGAGTTAGCCAGCGTGCTTTAGGCAAACAGTAAAGGAAGCGCCCCTGGAGAACTTTCGACCCACCTCAAAAGTACTTATACCAGGTGTTTTATGCAGATAAAAGAACTTGCACAAAGGGCTTGACTAAACATGCCCCAAGTGGAAAATTCAGTTCCTTAACACATGCGCAGGAAGAGAAATGAATCCATATGGAGTAGCTCAGTCTAAGGGCCCACGTGCACACTTGAAGGATGGGGTGGAGCCACCAGGAACTCACACCATAAGCCTGGGTATTGAACTATAAAGGGGACAACTGGTAACCTGCTTTTCAGTTCCCCTCCCTTTGCTGAGTTTTCCTTTCACTTAATAAATTCTACTCCACCCATTCTCTGGGGTCTGCATGCCTAATTCTTTCTGGTCATGAGATAAGAACTTGGACCTAGCTTAACTAAGGAGTAGAAATTATTTTGGTGGCCCATATGGAGATACCTGGAGGGTGAGTAAATACAGACCCCAAACCTTTCACTTTCATCCCTGAGCCTTTTCATCCTCAACCTTTTTTTCTGAAGCTGGCCAAGGCCCTCAGACTTTTCTATGAATTTTTCCTCCCTTTCTTCATGGTTGAAAATGGCCCTATCTCTTCTTTCATAATGTTAAAAGTGTTGCTGCAAACTGCAGAGATATTACTAGGTAGAATGAGCATTTGGCCCAGTCACCAGATATGCAATTCAGAAAAATGTGATTTCGGTCTGTTCCTAAAGGCATCCCCCACCCACACCCCAACATCCATGGGTATGCATGCAGGACAGACAGGTGAGCAGCGGCTCCCCACCCCCCAGGTGGGGTGCATGGTCATCTCTGCCACATGCATATGCTGCATCCAATGACCACATGGGGCAGGAATGAGACACAGCCACTACTCATCCCCAGGGTTGTCTTGGGGGCCAAAGGCTCCATGCAGCCAGCTGGCCAGTTTTTCCTGCTCACCATCCCCTCCCACCATGTGCCCACAGAGGCTTTCCTTCCCTGGCCGAGCCAAGAAGAGAATAAAACAATTAAGAGTTTCTCTACCTGTTGGAGGATCCCATTTGCATAAAGCAAGAGGCTTTTTTCTCCCAGGCATCTTCCCCACACTTAAGCTGTTTTTCTGTTTTGTTTTGTTTTGTTTTCCTCTTTTCTCCACTATACCAGGAGTTAGCACATAGCCCTGTGAATACAGGGAGCTTTTCTATGAGAGAGGTTTTTTTTGTTTTGTTTTGTTTTTTCCTACTTTAACACTCTGCTTATTATAGGAAAGCAATGGAGGAGTGACCCCATGGGCTGCTGGCTGCAAATTTGGTGAAAGCCATCTGTGACATAATCTAAATTAATTTGTCTACCCCCTGAGGTACCCTTTTGTCCCAAACTCAATTCCAGGCTTTAGGTTGAAACTGTAGGAGGGAAAACTGGATCTAAGGGATGCAGAGGCAGGCAACAACAGAAGATGGGGCACAAAGCAGGTGAGCATGACTAATTCCTACTGGTGAGGTCCTCCCATTTCGTGGATGAAGGTTATACTTGCATCCATGGCATAGACAAGATCTAGGAACTCAAAGGTTACTGACAGCAGGGAAGAGGCACTGCATGGGCAAATATGGATAATTCCCATCCCTTAGGCCTCACTGTTAACATGGGTGAAAGCTGTGTTGGCGTCCATGGGAAGCACCCTACTGAGTTCACCAGGAGTTGGGGATATAAAATGGAAGAAAGAAGGGGGACGGCTCTTGTTCTCTCCCTCACAAACTCTGGGTGTTTGCGTGGAAGATAAAGGAACTAGGGATTCCATGTTCCCCTCTTTCTAGATGGGTAACCAATCACCTTCAGTCTGTATTTTTCTCAAATATCTCATGAACCCCTGGGACTCCTTTGGATAAAACACCTTTTTTCTCCTCATTTTCCTTTTGCAGATGAGTAATTGTTTCTCTGCACCACAGGACACTCCTCCTCAGTTGCATACCCAAATTGGGAAAAGTTAATTTCTTTAAACCTTAAACTACTTGGCTTAAAATTGAACTCAGGGGAAGGGAATGCAGAAGCCTGACATGCCAGCAGAAGTGTAAAAGTTCTTACCAGTCAGACTTCTGGTCTCCCTCTCCCTGTGCAAATCAGTTGAATGAATAATATAATCACTGTTTATATCCTTTGTAAAGTTTTAATTAATGAAAAAAAAAAAAAGGATTTATGAGGCTAGTCTTAAGCTGTGGTGAATCTATTATACTTTGTGCTAAGAATTTGTCTTTCTCTATCTTTCTATCAGAAAGAGGAGTACCTTAGGATAGAATGTATCCCTAGAAACTAATAAGCCCTCTATTCAAGCCAGCCCAGCAAACTGGTCAAACTTTGCTGCAGGTCTCCATCTTGTTTTATGTCCTTGGGAGCATAACCTGTAACAACATGGCAGTACTTTGTTTTGGTCTCTACCATTTTACAATGGTGACCTGGGTTCAATCCTGGCTTAGGGAATGAGTACTTTTTGGTTAATATCTGTGTTACTTTTGTCATTTGCTGATTCTCTTCCCCTGCATGAACAACTTATAGCTTCCTTTCTTAAATCTTCCTTCCTCTGAACTACCTTTAAAGATTCTGGATTTTGGAAAAGCTGCTTACCACCTCTTTGAAAGTACCCTGTACACTTGCTGTTAAGTCATAGACTTAGCTGAGACTTGGTTTCACCTGTGAGGTTACTTTTGGTAAAGCTCAAAAGCCAGAAATATTGGCCATGTGGCATGGCTAAGGTTGAATAACAATGAATTTGAAAGGATTTTCTTAAACAGCACTCAACCTAATTAAAACTTGATGTCTAAGCTATACATATATTTAAAAGGTCTTTATATTGTTCTCTTCTTGGATCTTGTGTTTCTGGAAAAGGTTTTGTTTTTTTTTTTTTCCCAGTCAACAGAATCACTTTTCTTCATTTTGTCTTGCCACTCTTAATACGTGCATGAGAGGCCTTAAGATAACATCTGATAGCCTGGGACTTCTTGGGACAGAGAAGGTGCCACAGACCCCGTTTCAGGAAAAAACTTGTTTCCTTGATGGAACCCCAGGAATTAAAAGTGGATAGATCCCTCTCAAAATCTGCTTTGGTCTTCCAACTATGTTTGTTTGCAGGGCCCTGGAAACGGCCTGCTTACCCAACCCTGCTTCTTGAAGGGCCCCACCCTGAAGCTAATAATCCAATTAGGAGATTGGCAAATAAATAATCTTACAACTATTGGATCTTCTTATGTCTGCCTGTGTAATCATATATGTTATACATGTGATGGTTATTTTTAAAGGATCTCTAATTTATTGGCCTAAAAAAAGTACTTAGATCAAATATTTTTGAAGGAAAAATAAAAGCTGTAAAGCCTTTTAGTTCACGTGACTTTGATCTTTGAAAAATAAAAACAGTTTTAAAGATAATTGGTAAAATACAAATATTTTCACAATGTAAATATGTCATCTAAATTATGTGGGTCACATACTAGGTTTGCTAAATGTTTCAAGGTTATAAACTGCTTCTTTGGCTTTTGAGAACTATTTGACCTGCCTGCTTTACAATTTGGTAAGGTCTGGGGACATATAGAATTAACCACACCCTTAAATATGATGGAAAGAGTTGGACCTTATCTGAATCTAGTACATAATTAAAATAACTTACCAGGTTTTACACTAAAATTAAAAATTGCGAAGGGTTGCCATTATAACATGTAATTGAGACTACTGAAAATAGATTTACATGCAAGGTGTGTAAGGAAAGTAAAATGTGTATTTTGGTAAAAGATTACAAGAGGACATGGAAATGTGGATTTTTGCCTAGTTTAGAGGGTTAAAATATTCTTTTAAATTAAATAAGATAAAGCCAAAGACTTAAACAAGTGGTGGAAGGTTTGCAAAACTTAATCTTGCAAAAGAAACTGTGTGTGAACATAATAACTAAATTCAAAATGGTATTAGTTTTTCTGTAAACTCAGCATTGAAATATAAGGGCAGCAAGGTGTTTTTTAAGATACTGATCTGCTCTTTAACAGAAATTTATAAAGGGTTATATAATGTTTCTAAGAATCTCACTTCATGGTCAAACTGGTTATAATTGGATAGAATTATCCATAAAGTTTCATTTAAAATTTTTTTGTTTGAGACAGAGTCTTGCTATGTTGCCTGGGCTGGAGTTGCAGGCACGATCTTGGCTCACTGCAACCTCCACCTCCCAGGTTCAAGTGATTCTTCTGCCTCAGTTTCCCTGCTGCAAAAAAAAAAAAAAAAAAAATGTGGTTGTCCTTAATAGTAGACTAATCCAAGGTTGAAATTGGGTTTTCTCTCTCTTTAACAGGATTTTCATGTAATGTTAAAGACAGATTGTTTGGAAAGCTAAGCCTTCTCTCTTAATTAGTAAAGGTTTTTACCTTATTTTAAAGTTTTCAAGTCATCATTTTGGCCAAATAAATAGCTTATGGTAATCTGGAATTCTGTTTCATAATATCAAGTGTTTAGAATTTTTAACCTGTTTAATAGGCTTCCCCAAATCAAACTTCAGCTTCAAAAATTGTCTCTTCTGATCCCTGGCTTTTGGATGCTACAGAGGGCCCCTGGAGTGTCCAAAAGAGAGGTAAACAGGATTATCTGACATGTTTATTTACATGAGATTGTCAAAATAATGTTTAATCTCTAAAATTATATGGAATTTCTAAAACTCTAATGTCTCAGTATATGCTACAAATTATAATTAAGGTTATATTAAGTTATTGTAAACCACAGAAATAATCATGTTTTTGGCTGTGACTACCCTGAATATTCTGTCATTCACAGATAATTGTCTTCCTTTGATCCTTTTCAGAAGATGATTTATAATCAGCTATGGACTTTGATAGGTACTCTTAAATGTAGGTTTCTGATATTTTTGAAGATTATGACATTGGAATAGAGGGCAATGTACAGGAATCATGAAGAGCTGAAATGTCCATGAATATCAAGCAGAACAAGAGTTAATGGAATGGTCTGAACTAATAGAAAACTGAAGTAATCTTTTTAACTTGTTGCCCAAAATGTTGCTGATCCTTTTTCTTTCAAAGTTAAGGAAACTTATTTTAAGTTATTTACATTCTAATAATTAAGTCATATACTGTGAACAAGATTTGGAGCATATTTGTTTCTCTCTGCCTGGCTTCTCCGGAATTTGGAAATTATTTGTGAGTATTCTTAGCTTATGTCAATACAATTATTTGTATCAGTGCATTAAGAATCCATTTTCTTTTGCTACAAGACACAGTTGGAGAAACTCATTGTTTTACCAAGGATTTCACTGGAAGGATGTGCTTCCCTTCAAGGAATCAAGCTTGACATGCAGAGCCAATAAAAGTACCTTGATAAAATTGGCCTCACACCATGTCTACACAGTTCCTGTACAGGGTTCCTAACCTGTGGTGAGTAAAGAATGTCACTTTCTAGCAGGCCCAGGAGCCCCATATTTTTGGGACCTCAAGAAGAGAGGAATTTATCAAACTCATGGGTGTTTGAGGATACAAACCTGTGGCTGGGCTCAGCTTCAAAATGTCTTATCTGGGATTTCTTGTGGAACAGATTTCCATCAATGCCAATTTAAAAGCTTATGTAAAACAATAATTATTCTTGCCTCACTTTATGAAAATAATCAGGCCAATATAAGACTAAAGCTTTTTTTGCAAATGACTCAGTCCCATCATGATTTGTATTTGACAAAAAAGATGACTGGAGAGGGGAAAATTATGTTTCAAAACATATCATATACTTATTATTCAATTATAATCTCATTAGTTGTTTTTAAGTTTTTGCCTACATTTTAGACTATCCCTGCTTATTCCTGTGAATCAACCAGCAACCTCTGGCTGCAACTTGGAAGAAAAAAAAGGGATGGGTAATGTGAAAATCTGGATCACTATTTTAATACTGACCAATTATCCTGCAAATCCTGCAAGGTGATGAGAGTGAATGCGGGCCCATAACCCAGAGGTTTCTTTGTTTGGGAAAACAAGGCCAAGGGGGCTAACCAAAGCCAAAACCCATGCACCCAAATGTTAACAGGCACAACTATAGCCACCAGTTATCTGGATGTGTTCTCAGTCTTGGGATTTTTGAGCCGTTCTTACCCCCTTGTTTTGTTTTGACATATGTCTTCTAATGAGCCAAATTGTTTCTTCTCACTTAAACTTCAAATGGTGATGCAAATGGAAACATACATAGACATGCCATCCTCTGGAGACCCTGAAACTGACCTCAGGATGAGCCCTAACTGCTACTTTCCTAAAACAGTGCCCTGGTGTTGGTGGTAAGCATAGCTGCATTCCTAAAACAGTGCCCCCTATCAGCAGGAAGGAGTTAAGAGTGGTCATTGTCCACTTTCCCCAACAGCAGTTGGGGTCTCTACTTCTGAGGGGGAAATCAAAGGGATGAGCAAGCTTGCTTTAAGGCAGACAGTAAGGGAAGGGTCCCTGGAGAACATCTGACCCACCTATAAGTGCTTACACCCCATGTTTTGTGCAGATAAGGGAACTTGCACAAGGGGCTTGCCTGCATGTGCCCACAGTGGAAAATTCCATTCCTTAACACATGCGCAGTAAGGGGAATAAATCAATATAGAGTGACTCAGTCTACGGGGCACATGTGCACTAGAAAGGTTGGTGGACTCACCAGGAATTCGTGCCTTAAGCCTGGCTATTGAACTGTGAAGGGGGCAACCAGCAACCTGCTTTTCAGGACCTCTCTCTTTGCTGAGAGTTTTCCATTTGCTTAACAAATTCTATTCCACTCACTTTCTGTGGTTCACATGACTGATTCTTCCTGGTCATGAGATAAGAACTTGGACCTAGCTGAACTAAGGGGGAAAAATCCTGCATCAGTATTTCTAAATATTGCTAAATCTGTATAAGACTGTCCATTGTTATACAGATAATATTATTGTTTGTATTAATAATTAGAAATTATTAGAAAATTGCTATTAGAAAATTTTGGCTTGCAGTTTTATTACAGTTATGACACTTATGGTATAAAGAGTGTACATGTTTATTTTTGTTGTATTTTTCCATATGAGTTCTCTGAAGTTTATACCTTCTATAAACCAAGGACTAACTTCTAAGGAAGCCGTATAGTTCTAGGTCAACTTCGGTCTCCAAATTTAATTAGAATGGGGATACTTGCTTGATATACTATTTCTAGGAATAGTCAGGACTGTCAAAACAGTCAGCAGACTTCTGGATACACCAAAATATCATATCTCAACTTTCTCAAAAATTCCATCGAATTTTTCAGAATCAACAACATGGTATTCAGTAACAGTAAATTCCAGGGTCAGATGATCCCCATGAATGGGCTTCAGAAGATTCTAGTGGAAATAAATGACCTACATCTAAAAAACCAAACAATAACAGCAAAAACTCTGCTTTTGATATCCCATGGAGAAAAAAAGATGTTTTCAAGCTCAAAGGAATCCTAGAGATAGTAAAGTGTAGATGTACATTCTGGAATTCACAGACCACATTTGGTCTTTCCGACTCACAATTTAATATCAGGAAAGAGGCCTGGAGAGGGCCAAATTCTATTGACTGATGTCCAGTCCTTAGAAAACACTTGTTGATCAATAGTTTTGCTGCTCTGCTCATTAGGTCTAGCTGTTAGAGAATAAGAAATTGCTTAAAATTGCTGGGCAAGAATGTGAAAAATGATTGGCTTACTGTGAGATACAAGAGAAAAAGATCAGCAGGTGGCAGTGTGTGTGACAGCTGTTTTCTAAACAAAATAGAAACCATTTCTAAGGCTATTCCCAAGAGAAAAGTAGCTGATGAAAATCATACATTCCAACACAATGGGCCTGGGGAATAATATTTTTAGATTTAAAACTTTGTTTATTTTTTTCCATTTGCAGTGGAAAAAATCTTGTTTTAAGGAATACATTAAGAGGCCCTAAACCACATTTTTAATTAAGTGGTTTAGAAGACTAGTAGGGAGGCAAAATGTACCAATTTCAGAAACTAATTTTATTCAGTCTCAAAATTTCATTATGATAGTACTTTATTATATACTCTGAAATTAAATTTAAAAAGGAAACTCTTTATTAAAAGAGAAATAAAAGAAATCTTACATATACTCACAAATATTTCATTTCCTGATAAAATACACAATTAATAAAATTTGTTTTATTTTTTAGCCAAATAATTTTTCTTTAATTTACATTTGTGAAAAGTAGCAAGCCCCCACAGCTGACCCAATTCTCTCATTTTAAAGAGAAAATACAGAAGTGAAATGTTCTCTCAAATCACAAAATGAAGTAATACAATTGAAACTCTAGAATGTGAATCCACAGTTCTAATTACTGAAAATACTAAGCCCAAATGAGATTTTTTTAAAGTGTTGCTTTGTGTCTATTACCAGCAGATGATGGCTGCTAATTATAATTTTACATATTTTAATTTACACATTATTTGCATTCAATTATATTTCAGATACAAACTAAATTCAAGCATACAATGTAAAATAAATATTTTCATTAAATCTTCTCCAGTAGAATTTTAAATATAATTGTCTAGACACCTCTGAAAATATGCAACAGATAATTTTATCACAAGAAAAGTGTGACAATTTAATAGTAAAGAGCAAGGCTCTTTTACCCACTTCTCAGAATTCAGAGCTATGAATTCTGGTGGGACTCAGTATAGGTATAAGCTATAATCAGGGTTAAAGGAGAAAATCAATACAACAGTTTCTAAAATTAGGGAGACAAATAGTAGTCTTATAAAATAAACAACAATAAACAATCTCTGGAGCACAGATGTGAATTAACTGTCAAGCACACAACACATTTTCAGGATAAAATTGTACAGAATACAATAGTAGAACACAGTTTCCTCTGGGGTAGTAATGTAAATGAGAACTACAAAGAATTGACAATTTAGCTTGAGCAAATCTGAATCATATTCAAATGCATTTCTTCTGTTTATAAAAACACGTTCTTTACCATTAAGGAGCTCATAGTCTAGTTGGGAGACTAATGTATTTGAAACAGTAAAGGATGTTTTCTTCCTTTTCTAGTGTTTCTAACTCTCCCCTCCATTTGTGCAATAATATGATCTTGTAACATACAAGCTTCAAGGAAGATTTATTGCTGTAGAGTATGTAAATGTTTTCAAAAGCCTAGCCTGTGAGGAAACTCAGGGAAAAGAAATCCAATGAGTTAGAGCTAAATTCCCTGCCTTCAAAACAGAATATAAATTCCCTACGTTCCAAGGAGGGAAATTTGACTGAACAGGCAGGGAGGAAGCAGTTGGGGTTGGCAGGGATGAAAGATATGTAGAGCTTAACATGGGGTAACCAGATCTCCAGGGGTTCTGCTGGGAGGAGTCGAATCAACCACCTTGCCTCCAGCCACCTTGCCTCCAGCTCAGGTCCAATTTAGATCACCCTATTCTACAATATGTCTGATAGCCCCACTGGGCAGCTGCCTATCATTGTGAGGGCTGTGGACGCCACAATTCTGGGAAATTACTATTCAAATAAATTACAATATGAATGCCACTCCCTGAGGTTTGTCACTACACACAACAGCTCTACGAGTCTCATGGGTGCTAATGTAGCCCTTGAAGATTGCCCAGTTTCTATCCATGGCACATTGCCTACGGTTAAAAATCATGTTATGTGTCCTTTCAGGTGGCATCTGGTGAGCTTTTTCTTTGTTGGCAACCAGCAACACCTCATCCCTTGACCATCTAGTAGGTTGTCTGTGCCCTAAAACTTTATTGACTACTTAAGCCATCATCCAATTTAATTTCAATTCAACATTCAAAGACACATACAGCTGTACAATTTTGTAATGCTGTTATAGAATTAAGAACAAGATGGATAAAAATGCATAGGAAGGAACTTTACCTTGTGTTACTGATAAGAGATTAGGGACATTTTTAAGACAAATTGTGGAAAGATTAGGGAAATTTTAAAAAGAATTGTCATCTGAATTGAATTTTCAATTTTGATAAAGTTTTGCAGCTTGCCAGCATTCAATTCTGTAATTAACAATTGTTATAACCTTTTTATGTGTCAAGCATTGTTCTAAATGTTTTGGAAAAGAATAGTATGAAATAATAACATTGCCTTAAAGAGAAGGCGACAAGTAGTAATTAAAAGTGCAATCTCTGGGGCTGGGTTACCTAGATTTGTATTCTGGCATTCACTTCTTAATAGCTCTGAAATATTAGGCAAGTTTCATGTCTTCTGTGTGCCTTAGTTTTCTCATTCATAAAATCTAACTACATAAGACATATAAAAAACACGCAAATCAAACTTCTAATGATGAAAGCTATCATGTCTAGGATGAAAAATGCATCCAATAAGATAAACAATGAATTGGGCTTTGCATAATGATATGGTTTCACTGTGTCCCCACCCAAATCTCATCTTGAATTGTAGCTCCCATAATTCCCATGTGTTTTGGAAGGAAACCAGTAGGACATAATTGAATCACAGGGGCAGTTCTCCCATACTTTTCTCATGGAACTGAATAAGTCTTATGAGACCTGCTGGTTTTAAAAGAGGTTTCCCCTTTTGCTTGGGTCTCTAATTCTCTCTTGCCCACCACCATGTAAGACATGCTTTTATCTTCTTCCATGATTCTGAGGCCTCCCCAGCCACATGGGACTGTTAGTCCATTAAACCTATTTTCTTTACTTTTTATAAATTATCCAGTCTCAAGTATGTCTTTATCAGTAGTGTGAAAATGGACTAATACAGTAAATTGGTACTAGTAGAGTGGGTCACTGCTGTAAAGATACTCAAAAATGTGGACACCACTGTGGAACTGGGTAATATGTGGAGGTTGGAACAGTTTGGAGGACTCAGAAGGAGACAGGAAAATGTGAGAAAGTTTGGAACTTCCTAGAGAATTGTTGAATGGCTTTGACAAAAATACTGATAGTGATATGAAAAATAAGGTCCAGGCTAAGGTGGTCTCAGATGGAGATGAGAAACTTGTTGGGAACTGTAGCAAAGGTGACTTTTGCTATGTTTTAGCAAAGAGACTGGCAACATTTTGTCCCTGCCCTAAAGATTTGTGGAACTTTGAATGTGAGAAAGATGATTTAAGGTATCTGGTGGAAGAAATTTCTAAGCAACAAAGCATTCAAGATGTGACTTGGGTATTGTTAAAAGCATTCAGTTTTAAAAGGGAAATAGAACACAAAAGTTCAGAAAATTTGCAGCCCAATGATGCAATAGAAAAGAAAAGCCTATTTTTCTGAAGAGAAATTTAAGCCACCTGCAAAAATTTGCATAAGTCACAAGCCAAATGCTAATTGCCAAGCCAATAGGGAAAATGTCTCCAGGGTATGTCAGAGATCTTTGCAGCAGCCCCTCCCATCACAGGCCCAGAGGCCTAGGAGGAAAATACTATTTTGTGGGCCAGGCCCAGGCTCCCCATTCTGTGAGCAGCCTAAGGACTTGGTGCCCTGCTTCCCAGCTGCTCTATCCATGGCTAAAAGGAGCCAAGGTATAGCTCAGGCTGCAGCTTCAGAAGGTGCAAGGCCCAGCTTCCATGTGGTGCTGAGCCTTTGGGTGCATGGAAGTCAAGAATTGAGGTTTGGAAACCTCCACCTAGATTTCAGAGGATGTATGGAAATGCCTGAATGCCCAGGTAGAAGTTTGCTGCAGGGGTGTGATCCTTAAGGAGAACCTCTGCTAGGGTAGTGCAGAAGGGAAATGTGGTGTTGGAGCCTCCACAGAGAGTCGCTACTGGGCCACTGCTGAGTGGAGTTGTGAGAAGAAGGTCACTGTTCTCCAGACCCCAGAATGGTAGATCCACTGACACCTTGCAATGTGCACCTGGAAAAGCTGCAGACAATGCCATCCACGAAAGCCAGGAGGGGGGCTATACTCTGCAAAGTCACAGGGATGATCTGCCCAAGGCCGTGGGAGCCTACTATTTGCATCAGCATGAGCTGGATGTGAGACATGCCACCAAAGGAGATCATTTTGGAACTTTAAGATTTGACTGCCTTGCTGGATTTTGGACTTGCATGGGGCCTTTCACTCTGTTTTGGCCAATTTCTCCCATTTGGAATGGGTATATTTATCCAATGCCTGTACCTCCATTGTATCTAGGAAGTAACTAACTTGCTTTTGATTTTACAGGCTCATAGGCAGAAGGGACTTGCCTTGTCTCAGATGAGACTGTGGACTGTGGACTTTTGAGTGAATGCTGAAATGAATTAAGACTTTGGGGGACTGTTGAGAGGCATGATTTGTTTTGAAATGTGAGGACATGAAATTTGTGGGGATGGGGGCAGGGGCAGAATAATATGGTTTGGCTGTGTCCACACCCAAATCTCCTCTTGAATTGTACTCCCATAATTGCCATGTGTTGTGGGTGGGACTCAGTGAGAGATAATTCAATCATGGGGACGGTTTCCCCCATACTGTTCTCATGGTAGTGAATAAGTCTCACAAGATCTGATAGTTTTACAAGGGGTTTCTGCTTTTGTTTCTGTCTCATTCTTTCTTACCACCTCCATGTAAGAAATACTTTTCACTATTATTGTGAGGCTTCCCCAGCCACGTGCAACTGTGAGTCCATTAAACATATTTTTATCCCCAATCTCACATATGTCTTTATGAGCAGCATGAAAATGGACTAATACACCAACATAAAGAAATTTAAAAAGTAATCCAGAGTATGAATGAAAAATTTTCTGGAGAGATATCATAGAGAAATCAGATCTTTTGGAAATAAAAGACACACTTAGGGAAATACAAAATGCAACAGAAAGTTTCAGCAATAAACTAGAATAAGTAGAAGAATGAATTTTGGAAGTCAAACACAAGGCTTTTGAATTAACCAAATGAGACAAAGATAAAGAAAGAGAGAATCAAAAGAAATGAACAGAGTCTCCAAGAAATATAAGATTATGTAAGACGGTCAAACCTAAGAGTAATTGGTGTTCCTGAGGGAGAAGAGTCGTCTAAAAGTCTGGAAAACATATTTGTGGAAATAATTGAAGAAAACTTCCCTGGCCTTGCTAGAGATCTACATATCCAAATACAAGTTCAAAGAATGCCTGGGAAATTCAGTGCAAAAAGATAATCACTAAGGCAGATGGTCATCAGGCTATCCAAAGTCAACATGAAGGAAAGAATTTTAAAAGATGTAAGACAAAAGCATCAGATAACCTATATAGGAAAACCTATCAGACTAATAGCAGACTTCTCAGCAGAAACATCACAGACAAGAAGGAATTTGGGTCCTATCTTCAGCCTCCTCAGATAAAATAATTATCAGGCAAGAATTTTGTATCCAGCAAAACTAAGTTTTATAAATGAAGGAAAGATAAATTCTTTTTAGGACAAACAAATGCTGAGGGAATTTGCCACTATCAAACCAGCACTATAAGAAATGCTAAAAGGAGTTCTAAAATCTTGAAACAAAAGCTCTAAATCTAGTAAAATACACCAAAATAGAAGCTCCTTAAAGCATAAATCTCTCAGGTCCTTTAAAACAATATTACAATGAAAATAACATCAGAGTATCTAAGTAACAACTATTATGATAACTAGAATAGTACCTCACATTTCAACATTAATGTAGAATGTAAATGACCTAAAAGCTTCACTTAAAAGATGCAAAATGGCAGAATGAATAAAAACCACCAACCAATATCTGCTGTCTTCAGGAGACACACTTAACACTAAGGACTGAAATAAACTCAAGATAAAGGGGCGAAAAAAGATACTCCATGCAAACGAAAATCAAAAGCAAGCAGGAATAGCTATTCTTATATTAAACAAAAGAGACTTTAAAGCAACCATAGTAAAAAAAAAGACAAAGAAGGACATTGTATAATGACAAAAAGACTAGTCTATCCTAAGTTTATATGCAACTAACACTGGAGAGCCAAGGTTTATTAAACAATTACTACTAAACCTGAGAAATGTGATAGATGGCAACACAATAATAATGGGGTTCTTCAATACTCCACAGATAGCACTAGACAGATCATCAAGACAGAATATCAACAAGGAAACAACGGACTTAAACTATACCTTAGAACAAATGGGATTAACAGGTATTTACAGAATGTTTTACCCAACAACAATAGAATATACATTCTTCTCATCAGTACATGAAACATTCTGCAAGATAGTTTATATAATAGGCCACAAAACAAGTCTCAATAAATTTAAGAAAGTCAAAATCCTATGAAGTATCTTCCCGGACAGTGGAATAAAACCAGAAATCAACTCCAAAAGAAATCCTTAAAACTATACAAATACATGAAATTAAATAATCTCCTCTTAAATATTTGAGTTAACAACGAAATCAAGATGGAAATTAGAAAATTCTTTGGAATGAATAACAGTGACACAACTTATTAAAATCTCTGGACTACAGCAAAAGCAGTGCTAAGAGGAAAGTTAATAGTGTTAAATGTCTACATCGAAAAATCTGAAAAATCACAAATTGACTACCTAATTTCACACCTCAATGAACTAGAGAAACAAGAACAAACCAAATCTAAACCCAGCAGAAGAAAAGAAATAACAAAGATCAGAGCAAAACTAACTGAAATTGATACATATATACAAAAGATGAATGAAATAAAAAGTTGGTTCTTTGAAAGAATAAACAAAACTGATAGATGATTAATGAGATTAACCAAGAAAAGTAGAAGATCAATATAAGCTCGATTAGAAATGATACTGGAGACATTACAACTGATACCACAGAGATACTAAAGATCATTCAAAGCTACTATGAATATCTCTACATGCACAAACTAGAAAATCTAGAGGACATGGATAAGTTCCTGGAAATATACAATCCTCCTAGATTAAATTAGAAAGAAATAGAAACTCTGAACAGACCAATGACAAGCAGTGAGATCAAATCCATATTTAAAAATTGTCAGCAAAATTGCCAATTATATGGATTCACAGCTGAATTCTAGCAGACATTCAAAGAATAATTGGTACTGGCTGGGTATGGTGGCTCATGCCTGTAATCTCAGCACTTTGGGAGGCCAAGGCGGGCCAGTCACCTGAGGTTGGGAGTTCGAGACCAGCCTGACCAACATGGAGAAACCCTGTCTCTACTAAAAATACAAAAAATTAGCTGGGTGTGGTGGTGCATGCCTGTAATCCCAGCTACTTGGGAGTCTGAAGCAAGAGAATCGCTTGAACCCGGGAGGCGGAGGTTGCAGTGAACCGAGATTGTGCCATTGCACTCCAGCCTGGACAACAAGAGTGAAATTCTGTCTCAAAAAAAAAAAGAAGAAGAAGAATTGGTACCAATCCTACTGAAATTATTCCAAAAGATTGAGAAAGAAGAAATCCTCCCTAAATCATTATAGAAGCCAATATTACCCCAATACCAAAACAAAGAATGGACATAACAGAAAAAGAAAACTACAGATCAATATCCCTGATGAACATAAATGCAAAAATCCTAAGAAAATATTAGCTAACCAAATTCAACAGCAAACTAACAAGATAATACATTGTGATCAAACAGGTTTCATCCCAGGGATGCAGAGATAGTTTAATATATGCAAGTCAATAAATGTGATACATCACATAAACAGAATTAAAACCAACCATAAGATCATCTCAATAGAAACATAAAAAGCATTTGATAAAAAGCAGCATCTCTTTATGATGTAAAACCCTCAACAAAATAAGCATAGAATGGACTTACTTCAAAGTAATAAGAGCTATATATGACTAACCCACAGCCAACATCATGCCAAATAGGGGAAATTGAAAGCATTACTCATGAGAACTAGAACATGACAAGGATGCCCACTTTCACCACTTGTATTCAATGTAGTACTGGAAGCCTTAATCAGAGAAATCAGACAAGAGAAAGAAATAAAGCACATCCAAACTGGAAAAGAGGGAGTCAAACTGTCACTGTTCATAAATGATATGATTATATACCTAGAAAACCCTAAAGAGTCATCAAAAAAGCTCCTAGATTTGATAAACTAATTCATTAGTTTCAGGATGCAAAAATCAATGTCACAAATTAATAGCACTGCTATACACCAACAACAACCAAGTTGAGAATCAATAAATAATTCAATCGCTTTTACAACAGCTGCAAAAAATAATACTTAGGAATGCATTTACCCAATGAGATGAAAAATCTCTACAAGGACTGCTGAAAGAAATCACAGAGGACACAAACAACACATCCCATGCCCATGCTTAGAAAGAATCAATACTGTGAAAATGACCATTCTGCCAAATGCAATCTAAAAATTCAATGCAATTTCCATCAAAATGCCACCATCATTCTTCACAGAACTACAAAAAACAATCCTAAAACTCATATGGAAACTAAAAAGAGCCTGCATAGCCAAAGTAATGCTAAGCAAAAACAACAGATATGGAGACATCACTCTATCTGACTTCAAATTATACTCCAAGGCTATAGTTACCAAAACAGCATGCTACTGGTATAAAAATGGGCATATGGATAAATGGAATAGAATATAGAACCCAGAATTAATGCCAAATACTTATAGCCAACAGATATTTGACAAAGCATACAAAAACATAAAGTGGGGAAAAACACCCTATTCAATAAATGGTTCTGGGATAACCGGAAAGCCACACGTAGAATAATAAAACTGGATCCTCATCTCTCATCTCATGCAAAAATCAACTCAAGATGAATCAAAGACTTATACCTAAGACATGAAACCATACAAATCCTACATGATAACATCAGAAAGACTCTTCTGGATATTGGCTTAGGCAAATAATTCGTGGCTAAGACCCCACAACCATATTCACAAAAAGAAAAATAAATAAACAGGACCTAATTTAACTAAAAAGCATTTTCACAGCAAATAAAATAATCGGTAGTGTAAGCAGACAACCCACAGAGTGAGAGAAAATATTCACTTTCTATGCATCAGACAAAGGGTTAGAATGCAGAATCTACAAGGAACTCAAACACATCAGCAAGAAAAAAACAAATAATCCCATCAAAAGTGGGAAAATGACTTGAATAGAGATTTCTCAAAAGAAGATATGCAAACAGCCAACAAACATACAAAAAATGTTCAACTCATCATCCGGAAAATGCAAATTAAAACCGTAATGAGAAATGAGATACCACCTTACTCCTGAAAGAATGGCCATAATTAAAAAGTCAAGAAAACAACAGATGTTGGCATGGATGTTGTGAAAAGGGAATGGAATGCTTTGACACTGCTGGTGGGAATATAAGTTAGTACAACCACTAAGGAAAACAGTATGGAGATTCCTTAAAGAATTAAAAGTAGAACTACCGTGTGATCCAGCAGTCCCACCACTGGGTATCTCCCAAAAGGAAAATAAGTCATTATGAGGAAATAGATACATGCACACATATGTTTATAGCACCACAATGAGCAACTGCCAAAAGATGGAACCAACCTAAGTGCCCATTGACCAATGAGTGGATAAAGAAAATGTGGTATATATACAACATAGAATACTACTCAGCCATAAAAAGGGATGAAATAATGTCTTTTGCAGCAACGTAAATGGAGCTACAGGCCATTATTCTAAGTGAAGTAATTCAGAAATGGAAAGCCAAATATCATACGTTCTCATGTGTAAGTGGGAGCTAAACTTTGAGCACACACATGCATAAGAAAGATAATAATGGATATTGGGGACTGTGGGGGAAAGGCTGGGAGGGAGCGAGAGACAAAAGACTATGTATTGGGTACAGTGTACACCGTTCAGGTGACAGGTGCACTAAAATCGCAGAAAATAACCACTAAAGAACATATCCATGTAACCAAAAGCCACCTGTACCCCCAAAAACGATTGAAAATTATGAAAATAAAAATGAAAAAAAAACACAATAAAGTACCACCACACACTTATTACAATAATTAAAATTAAAAACATTGGACATATCAAAGGTTAGCAAGACGAAATGCAACTAGAATTCTCATACCCTGTTGGTGGGAATATAAAATGTTACAATCACTTTGGGAAACAGTTTTGCAATCTCCTAAAAAATTAAATACACATCTACCATATGACTCACCCTTCCTTTTCCTTGGTATTTACACCCCCAAAAAAATAAAAGCACACATCTATACAAAGACTTGAACACAAAATTTTCAAAAAAGCTTTATTTGTATGAGCCCCAAACTGGAGCTGACTCAAATATGCCTAAACAAGTGAAATGAATAAGCAAATTTTAGTGCATTTAAACATTGGAGTACTACTCAGCAATAAAAAGATATGAACTACCGATACATGCAACAACATGAATGAATCTCAGAATAATTATGCCGAGTGAAAGAAGCCAGAAGAGAAAAGAGTACACTCTATATGATTCCACTTATATAAAATTTTAGAAAATGCCAACTAATTTACAGTGAAGGAAAACAGATTAGTGGTTGGGTACAAGCCGGGCAGGGGAGGAGGCAGGCATGACAAAGAAGCATGAGGAAACCTTTGGTGGGTAACAGATATGTTCATTATATTGATTGTGTTGATGGTATCCCAGTGTATACCTATGCCAACATGTAACAAATTATGCACTTTACATATGTGTAGTTTATGACATGTCAATTGTACCACCATAAAGCTATTTTTAAAAATAAGAATTTATAGCAGGTCACACACCATTCTTGTTAAAATATACAACCTGATCATGATGGCTTAGAAAGGCAGGGTAGACAGGAGGCAGAGCTTGCAGTGAGCTGAGATCCGTCCACTGCGCTCCAGCCTGGGCGACAGAGCGAGACTCCATCTCAAAAAAAAAAAAAAAAAAAAAAAGAAAAGAAAAGAAAGGCAGGGTAGAGACAGACTTATGTTTCACAGGGAACCTAAGTACGAGAATTTTTCTACATTTACAAGAGAGAGACCCTTAATCATTTTACATATATGACAACAATATAAGGAGACACACAAATATGTAAAATTTACTTTTTGAATCACCTGGCAGTTAGAAAAGTAAAATAATGCTCGGTTAAGCATACCGGGTTTTCATTAAGTACAAAGATTTATTCATTTTTCTCATATTAGCTCACTAAAAATTAAACACAAGCTACTGGTTCTGGCCTGTCATTCATCCTGCTGCTAATTATGGGAGTTCTTAGCAGCCAGGGCCACAGAGGGCAAAGATGCCAATAATTTACACATCATATTAAGCATGTGATGACAGAATTGCTTGGCAACTTTAATTTTTATTCCAAATATATTCCAAAGGTGTAGGATAGAAAAAGAAAATGCACTTAATGTGTTCCACAGGGAAATATACATTACAGAGCATTCAGGAAATTCCCCTGTTTCAAATAAACACGTAACAGGAGGAGACTAAAAATTGTAATGGTGTTACTTTTAAGGAATAGACCTAAGAGGTGAGGAATGAAGAGGAAAGAAAGATTTATTTTTTGGCATGGTTTTTTTGTATATTCTTGGAAGTTGTTGTCATGTACAGAAGTTACATTTTTATGAGAAAACTAAATAAAAATTTTAAGATGCAGCACAACTCTGTCACTGAAATGCTTGTCCCAGGTCAATCCTCAGGAATGAATCTGCTAGTGGGGCTCCTCTCTTCAGATCAAAATAATTATACGCAGATAGATAGACATCACTATCTATGTCTATATATAGGTGTATAGCAATAGATAATCTATATATAGACAAATATATAGTAATTATATATATAGACATATATAGTGATACACACATGCACACACAGATATATATATACACCCACACACACACACATACAGAGATATATATGTATATGCTCCTGTGTCTACCTATTCTATTTGACATAATAAACTGGTGCATTACTTGCAATGATCATTGCAGAATGGTGGCTGACAACCCTGTGACACTCCTCTACCCCCCAAACCCCCATTGTCCACAGGCCATAATAGATTGTAGAAACATGGGTTGATCCAATATATTGGTTTTTTCATCTGTAACTTGAGAAATATATTTATTTTTATATAGTTGTGGCTAATTTACATTCACTTGGCATCTTTTTAAAATATTTATCGTATACAGCGTTAATGTTAACTGCTTTCCGTAATGAAACAAAATGTGCACTGTTAGCAATCTTCAGGACTGTCATTGAAAGATACTTTCCTTTGTCATTTAGTAATTTAGTAACTTTTCATCCTCTTTTTAAAAGCCTCCAAAATGTCAGCAGACATCCATTATCAGATTAGATACCTCTTACTTTCAATTATTTAGCTATACCAAAGGAAGAATGGTATAAACATTTTTGTACATCTCCTGATAAATTCTAGTGGAGAAAAAAAAAGAAACTACTTAATTAGACTCTTAGTTTACCCTAGTGCAAGCACCACAGGAAAAGCAGTACCTGTGTTTAAGTTAGTCATCTTGTTTTTAAAAAAGAAAGGGAAAGAATGTGAAAGATATATGTATAAATTATTCTTTACAAACCTGTACACATCAAATTTTATATGTAACAAAGTTACAATCTTTATGGTATCTGTAAACTCTCTTTAATAGCAATATATTAACTTTATCTATAAGGTCATCAAAAAGACCCTTAGAATACAAATTAAAATGGTCAATGGCTAAAGTCCTGAGAGCCATTATTATACCAAATCTATTACCAATTATTCTGACATATCTGATTTCAAATCCAGTCTTTATTACTGATTAAGTCTGTAACATTGAACAAGAAATATAATATCTATGATGTTCAATTTTTTCACCCATAAAATTGAGACAGTAGTTCATAAAAATGGACTTATTGTAAGGTTTAAATAAAATGATATATGTGAGGTGCTGGTAGACAGTAGGTAACCAACTACTGTTCTTACCTTGCCCTTCAGAGTTATAAGCAGCACTTATTTTAGCCAGTAGTTTTAAAAATGAAGGCATTGACACTTCCCTTTCTGCTAATGTTCAGGTTTACCAAATTAGATTGATTTAATGGGCCATTATGAGATCTAGAGTTTTGCATTCAATAATTTGGAATAGCTGTTCCATACGATCTATATAATGTAATTTTATGTTTAAAAATGCACCTCTTAAGTTATACGTTGTCATTTCTATTTGATAAAGCTTCTATGACCCAGAAAACCATTCAAGATCATTTGAACACACTGAAACCTTACAGAAATAATTTTACAGAATTAATGCTGAGAAGTAGCACTCTGAACATTCAGAGATTTTCATATCATAGTGAAATAAAGATCATAATTGATTAACCAGAAGCAAGAAAAAACATTTTATAAAGGTTTTCTGGCAATCAACTCTGCTAAAACACACTCAATAATCAAAATACAATTTATAGATATTGAAAAGAAATAAGCATATTAACAATCTTATAAAATTATAGAATCATGTCATTCTTCATTCAACAAACTTTTATTTATTTATTTGTACCAGTACCAAGTTTTAGGGACCCTAGACTAGAAAGACATAACATTGTCCACAGAGAATCCACTTCCTAGAGGTTAAAACTGTCAGACAGATAATTACAGTAGAGGGTAACATGTTGTATAGAGGAAGACACTAGAGAGTGGTGTAGGAGCCCCTGAGAATAAGTGTGAGGAAATCTCTAGGGTCAAGATAGTACCTGAACTGAATCCTTTTGTGAGTAGGAGTTAGCTAAGCCTGGATGCAAGGAAAGAGCTATTTAAGCAGACATTTGCAGGGTGCTGCCTAAATAAAGAACTGCCTTCTGGATGAGATGTTAATGAACTATTTGAAAATCTGCCTTGTTGATATTAACAAGGAAGCCTTACAATGAAGCACAGTTTATCTGAAACCCAACAGATTATTCCCTCACCATCTTAAAATTGTAAATATGAGCTGCTAGAACACTGACTGAAAAATGTCCCCACATGCAAATCAATTTTTATTAATCCAAAATTGTCAGTTGGCATATTTTAAGAAGTGGTATCAGCAACCACCAACAACCAATATAGGTTAGCAAAATTAGAAGATTTACTTCACAGAGAGTAAAGCTTGGAGTATGTTAACTAAAAAAAGGAATATGCATCCAAATGAACTCATTAACAGGAACCTAGCAGCTGCCAGATTAAGAATGAAGAGGCTATTGAAATGTAAACCACAAGAGAAGAGAATTGGACACGTGGTAAAAAGCACAAGAATATTCTCCAAAAGAATTCCAAAAATACATCAATTGGCATTCCTAATTTAAAACAATGTTCTTTCCTTAAATATGAAAAGTTCCTATATTAAAACACAGACCCACTTTGACTAAGTGTTTTTTATATTCAGTAACTTGGGCTTTATATGCTTATTACATTTTATATTCTAGAGGCATTTTAGACTCAGAGCATCAGCCTTCATTAAACACTAAATCAATATAAGGGTTTTAACATCTCAGAGGCATAGACATTGTGTTTATTAGATGAAGAATCATGTTACTAAAGTTTGACATTTTCCCACATCTCTGAGAAATCACCATTTGCACTTAGTAACAAATTTTAGTCTCAAAAAAAGATACGTTTATATGGGACGTTCCCAACTCCCAATATTGGTAGATTCCCTTTGACCTACAAATCATACCCATGAAATGTCAATTTGCTTTTCAACAATAAGATGAACAAACCGATCCTGCAGTTGCCTCATCACATTTTAAAATGCATATTCTGAGCATGTTTGTCATGTCAACTTTGCATATTTATTTTCAACACGCAAGTATTCACTATTTGTCACCTTATAGAGACAAACTTTACCATAGAATCTAATATTACTCTAAATGTCAAATATGTTTTCATATTAATAGCCTAAAGCACTATAAAAATTATTTGTTTACATTGGCCTGAGTCAAAGAATATGCTGCAAATAAATTTTTTATAAAAAAGGTTAGGCATATGGTGAAAAATTAACCTTTTCACTAAATTCTGTCTACGAGTCATGACCATAGAAAAGAATGCTGAAAAAAGACCACGGTTCTCTCTTCTTTGTAATGCCCTATAGCACCTGGTGCAATGTTCTGCAAGAAGCAAATAATCTATAACCATTAATAGTCCTTTGGAAGGAGGCTTCAAGATGGCTGACTAAAGGCACGGGGCACACATCTCCTACACAAACAAGAACCAAAGAGCGAGTAAATAATCACACTTAGAACAAAGCCTCTAGGAGAGAACACTGGTATTCAGCAGAGAAGTGACAGGAAACACTTACGGAACTGAAAAAGAAGAAAGAGAGGCACTCAGCCTGATTAGGATTGTCTGGGAGCCCAGAGAGGCCCTCAATGTGGAGAAAGTGTTAAGATGGATCCCCAGCAGTCCACATTCCCATCACAAATTCCTGCAACCCCAGTCACAGGAGAGCCCGTCGATCATTATGCACCCTAAGACTAGTATAGACAGCTGCCCAGAATCCGAGTGAAGGCATTATTCTTGAGAGAGAGTTCACATTGAGTTCCACTCCCCACCCCAAAGACCCAAGCAGCTGCAGTATGATGCCATTTTGAAAGCCTGGCCCTTTCAAGACTGCATAATGCCTTGGGGTCCACAGCCCCTTCATATCCACGTCCCTGGAAACCCCACTGAAGTCCTCCTGTATACACATGGAAGGCTTCAATGATGCCAGTAGCACCCAGCAGTACAGTCGGATTCCCACTCCAGCCCACAGTCCAACATGCAAGAGAATAGGCAGTGCTGCACACCTTCCAGGCTGTCTCTGAGACAACGGGAGATAAGGCATGCTTTTTGCAGAGTCTGAGAGCCACCTGCCACGGGCTGCTATCACTGACAGCAACCCTATGCCGTCCTTAGCAGCAGAGCAAGCACACAGTTGCATGTACCCTGAGGACAGGTTCTCTCCTTTAGCCACCCCCACCCAGGAGCCTAGGTATTGCCTCAGCCCCCTCACCACAGCCTGCACCCTTGCACAACATCGTAGGGTCCTGAAGACAGACTCTTACTGCATGGTATCAGGCCCCCACCAGAGCCCAAATTGTGTCCCCCAACTCCTGCCCCCTATTTGGGGATCCCAGCCCCACTGATCACCCCAGCAGTCAAAACCACAAGAGATAGAATCTTACCCCAGTTAGAGTGGCTATTATCAAAAAGACAGAAAATAGCATGCTGGCAAAGCTGTGCAAAAAAGAGAACCCTGTTGGTGGGAATGTAAATTAGTCCAGCCATTATTAAAAACAGCATGGCATTTCTCAAAAAACTAAAAATAGGATTACCATAATATCCAGTAATCCCACTACTGGCTGTTTATCCAAAGGAAAGGAAATCAGTATGGGAAAGGGAGTCCTTCACATCCATGCTTATTAGTGCTATTCACAATAGCCAAGATATGGAATCAACCTAAGTGTCCATCAGTGGATGAATGGATAAAGAAAATGTGGCATATATACACAATGGAATACTATTAGGCAATAAAAATGAATAAAATATTGTAATTTGTAGCAACATGGATGGAATTCAAGTTGTGGTAAGTGAAATAAGCCAGGCAAAGAAAGACACAAATTCCGCGTTCTTACTCATAAGTGGGAGCTCAAAACTTGTTTTGTTTTCATGCTGAGAGAGAGTAGAATGACAATTACTGGAGGCTGGAAAGTGTTGGGGGAAGAAGGATGATAAAGAGGTAGGTAAATGGGAACAAACATACAATTAGATAGAAGAAATAAGTTCTCATGTTTGATAGTGGAGTAGAATGACTATAGCTAACAACAGTATATTTTACATTTCAAAATAGATAGAGAGTATTTGAATTGTTCCCAACACAAAGAAATGATCAGTGCTCAACGTGATGAATATCCTAAATATCCTGACTTGATCATTACACATTCTATGCATGTAGCAAATACTCACATGTACCCCATTAATACGTACAAATATAATGCATCAATTAAAAAAATAGTCTACTGCTTAAACTTTTCTAATTTAAAAGTAAGTTCATAATCAGTCTCATGAAGTTCAAGTGATTGGAAGTGTCCAATGATCTCAGGTAAGAGTTGTTCAGAAGTTAGCCTAGTCATCCTTCTAGAACTTGATCTTAACACTCATCTTTCTGTTAAATAAATAATAGAATAGAGACATTTGTAAATTTACTGTCTTATCCTGAGCTATTGGAGAGTTACCCTGAAGGTCTACCATACACTGATTTGTAATTTGTATAAATCACAAATTTAATTTGTTTGAAACTGTGGCAGATCTTCTGACTGCTGAGCTCTCAAACGTAGCTATTTTGTTTTCATCTAGCCATCTTTGAATTAATTACTTTGTAAATATTTGTGATTTGGGAATTTTAGACAAGTCCTATGATATATCGCTCACAAATATCTCCTGCTTATGTCCTATCATCCTCCAAGCCCTTCCACAGTGACTACCACACGTATAACCAGCCTGTTCTCAGTCACGTATTATAAATAAGAATCCCTCCTCGTTCTCCACGCTCTCATGTCTACGTTTACTTATAATGAGGAGACATTTAAGAGGTTTAAACAGGGAAATAGCATGAACAGATTTATGTTTCATTAAGGTCACTTTGAAAGGTAGGTTTCTAATTAGGTTGAATGAGATACCTCTTTTTTATGCTCTCATTGTCCCATGAGCATATTTGCCAAAGATTTCAGGGACAACAAAGCCCAGATCCCCAATACTTGGGTTTTCTCTCTCCAAATTTGAGCTCTTTTAAAATATTTGGCCTCTTCAACTTGTTTTACTCAAAATTACATGATTCTAGTATTTTTGCTAATATCAGAAGAAACTTCCTTTTCCAGGAAAAGAAATAGATTAGCAGAGAATGGATTTACCATCCTTTCTGAAAAAGCTTTAAATAGACAAAGTATATGATATGGTAGTTCTCGATACGTATGTGAAAAACAGTGATTCCTAAGAGACAGGGAACAAAGTGAGCCCTACAATTGCCCCAGGTTAGTGCCTAAAGAGAGTTTCATAGGCTATGATTCAGGGAGGGAGAACTTACACCAGGGAGACTTACAGGTAAGATAATGCTAGGAATCCAGGCAGACCAAGGCAGTTAGTGGTCACAGAGAGGAGAAGAGAGGACAGAGCTGCCAAAAGACGGGGGATACTAAGGTCTGAGGAGAGTGCCCCTCACATCATCAGCTAAGTATTGATTGGAGCATGAACATAAGGAATCTACCTAAGGCTAGGGAACATTAATCCTAGAATAAGTATGGCTCTAAGTCTACCTAAGAAAGCTTAAGAGTAAGACTCAAAAGAACCAAACTGTTTGCAAGTAACCAAAACTGTGTCCCACAATAAACCTCAATGATACTTTTATAAATACAGATATATCCAGCACCCAAAAAGGTAAAGTTTACAATGTATGGTATCCAATAAAAAATTAACAAGCATGTACAGTAGTAAATTTCATTCATAATTCTCAAAAAAGTCAGTTGAAATTGACCTAAAAATTACCAACATGATAGGATCAGTAGATGAGAACAACAAAACGATTGTTATAACTGCATTCCATATGTTCAAGAAACTAGAGAAAGAACTGACTGTATTAATTGGGGACATGGAAGATGTAAAAATCCACTCAATCAAACTTCTAGAGATGAAAACTACTGTGATGAAAAATACAAAACCACTGTAAATATAAAGACACAAATGTATCAAAAGTAAAAAGACCGACCACAGTGAGATACTATCTTACACCTGTCACACTCTTATCAAAAAGAAGAACGATAACAAGTGTTGGCAAGGATGTAGAGAAAAGGGAACACACACTGTTGGTGGTATTGTGAATTAGTATAGCCATTTTGGAAAAAAGTATGGAGTTGCCTCAAAAAACTAAAAATAGAGCTATTATATGATCCAGAAACCTCACTACTGGGTATACACTGAAAGAAACTAATTTCAGTATGTTAAAGAGATATCTGCACTCCCATGTTCATTGCAACATTATTCACAATAGCCAAGATATAGAAACAATCCAAGTGTTAATCAGTGGATGAATGGACTCTAAAAATGTGTACATTTACAATGCAATACTATTCATCCTCCATCAAACAAGAAATTCTGTCATTTGTGGCTACAAGGATGAACCTAGAGGACATTACGTTAAATGAAATAAACGAGGCACAAACAGAAAAATACTATATGATCTCACTTAAATGTGGAATCTAAAAACATCAAACTCAGAAGTAGAAAGTAGGATGGTGGTTATCAGAGGCTGAAGGTGGAGAGGTGGACAGAGAAAGAAGAGATGTTGGCCAACAGCCAAGTTTCAGATAGGAGGAATAAGTTCTGTTGTTCAATTGCACATGACTATAGTTAATAATAATAAAATATTTTGCTATACTTCAAAATAGCAAAAAGAGAAGATTTTAAATATTCTTTCCATAAAAAATGGTAAATGTTTGAGGTGACGGTTATACAAATTCACTTGATTTAATTATTCCACAAGTTCACATGTGTTGAAACATCACATTGTGCCATATATATGTATATATACACACACACACATATATACACACATATATGTATATATACACACACATATATATACACATATATGTATATATACACACACATATATATACACACATTATTGCCTTAAATAATAATTTCTTTAAAAGGGTATAACTCTTAAAATTTCACAAAGTAATAGGTTTTTACTTCTAATATTTATTTTCAGTGAAAAGCAATGAAACAATGGAGGAAATTCATCATCTCATAATCCTAGCGTTCTTTGCTTTGTGATAGATCAGCAAATGAGGCATCTGTCAGCATCCAGTGAAAACTTTCAATGAGAGAATTGAGTAACGCTAAAAAACCAAATATCTATTCAGAAATACAACTAGTATGACATTTTGATAGATGCTTTCTGAACTTAACATACACAAGTAAATCAGTTTCACTTTATTATCCATAAACATTGTGTAAAACTAGATGTTTCACTGTTTACCAACCTTGATTTGTAATTTTTATGCAAAGTATATTGATACACATAATCTAAACTATTCAACTACAAATTATTAGATAGACAAAGATATTAAAGTCATCGTAAAGAAAAACACATTAATCTCTTCAACAAGAAATATTCAAGCTTATAAAAAAGACAGCGTAAGACAAGATCAAATATTTATACAGAATTAGGATGACAGATGGACATAACATTATAATTTAAAAGTATGAATATAATTACATACAATTTACTATTTCTAAATGTGTTTCTTTAGAAGGTTTTTAGCTGTATACAAAATGCTTTCAAAAAGGGACTTGAATAATATTTTCTCACTATAATCACCACCATTTTGAGGTGTTTCGGTAACTTTTAAAACAAAGAACCTGTGGTAACACTAGATTAAACCCTTGGTTCAAGGTCCCATGAAAAGTTAACTGGTTCTTTCGTTTATTCTGTCATTCAGTCATTCAAACATTTATTAAAGACCACTGAATCCAAAGAATGGTGTTAAGAACTAGATAAATAGTTAAATAAAACACAGTTGACCTACTAGTGGTTACATTCGAGATAAATAAAAATTCAATCTCATGGACTTTTATATATTAGTCTTTTGTTTATCTTTATCATTTTCATCTTCCTTTATATCACCTTCATACAAAAAAAAAAAACGTAATTTTATTGTCTCCACTGACAATCATATCCAAACCTTGTTATTCTTTTTTTAATCAAAGATTTAATTTTTAATGTTTAGATTTCAGTGAAGGATGTTCTTTTATTTGCCAGCTTTATTAAGGTATAACTGACAAAAACTTTATATGTTTGTTTGGGCTGCTATAACAAAGTACCATATACTGGGTGGCCTACAAACAACAGAAATCTATTTTCACAGCTCTGGAGGCTAAGAAACCCAAGATCAAGACACCAGAGGACTGTGTCTGGTGAGGACCCATTTTCTGATTCATGCATAGCACCTTCTAGATGTGTCTTCATGTAGTGGGAGGGCAAACCAGCCCTTTGAAACATCTTTTACAAGGAAACTAACTCCTAATCAGCTTCCAAAGACACACCTCTGAATAACATTACATTGGTGACTGGGTTTCAACACATGAATTTTGGAAGGGACACAAACATTCGGACCATAACAATATTTAAGGTGTACAATGTGATGTTTGACACATGTGTTCATTGTAAAATTGACATATTTCCCAAATTTTTCTGTACCCTAGTCCCTGGCAAACACCATTCTACTCTCTGCTTCTGTGAATTCAAAGTTTTTAGATCCTATATATAAATAAGATCATGCAGTATTTGTCTTCCTCTGTCTAGAATATTTCAATTAGCATAATGTCCTCTATGTTTAGTCATGTTGTCATTAACGACTGGATTTTTCCCTTTCTTAAGGCCAAATGGTATTCCACTGTGTGTGTGTGTGTCACACTTTCCCTACCCATTCATCTATCAATCAACCTTTGGGTTGTTTCTGTGTCTTGGCTATTGTGAATAATGCTGCATGAACATTTGAGAGCAAATATCTGTTGGAAATACTGATTTCATTTCCTTTGGTTATATAGTCATGCACCACAACAGGATGTTTCAATCGATGATGCACAACATACATGACAGTGGTCCTATAATATAATGGAGTAAAAAATTCCTATCACCTAATGTCACAGCCATTGTAATGTTACAGTGCAATGCATTACTCACATGTTTATGGTGATACTGGTGTAAACAGCATACTGCACTGACAGTCATATAAAATATAGCACATACAATTATGTATGGTACATAAGTCTTGATAATAAATGGCTAAACTATTGGTTTATTTCTTTACTATACTTTTTGCTATTTTACAGTATACCCCCACTTATTTTTTTTTAGTTACCTGTACAGCAGCCTCAGGCAGGTCCTTCAGGACATATTGAAGAAGAAGGCATTGTTTTATAGGAGACAAAACTCATGTGAGTTATTGTCCCTGAAGACCTTCCACTGGGACAAAACGTGGAGGTGAAAGGCAGTGATATTGATGATCCTGACACCGTGTAGGCCTGGGATAGTGTGTGAACTTGTCTCCTAGTTTTTAACAAAAGTTTAAAAAGAAAAAATGTAAACAAAAAATTAAAAACGTTTATAGAATAAGGATATAAAGAATATTTTTGTACAGCAGTACAATGTGTTTGTGTTTTAAGCTAAGTGTTATTATGAAAGTCAAGATGTTTTAAATGAACTTAAAAGTTTATAAAGTGATAAAGTTACATTAAGCTAAGGTTGATTTATTATTGAAGGAGAATATTTTGTTATAAATTTAGTGTAACTTAAGTGTACAATGTTTATATAGTCTATAGTAGTATATAGCAATGTCCTAGGCCTTCACATTCAACCATCACTCACTGACTCACCCTCAGCAACTTCCAGTCCTGAAAACTCCATTCATGGTAAGTGCCCTATACAAGTGTACATTTTTTATTTTTAAACTTTTTAAATTTTTATTGAAGTTTAGTATACACACAGAAAAATGTGCCTAAGTGCCAGCTCTGTGAATTTTCACAAAATGAACACATGTGTAACCAGGATCAACAGAGTGCTACCAGCATCCAGAAGTCTGCCAGTCACTATCCTAACCCCTAAGCCACTCTTCCTGACTTCTAACAACATGAATTTGTTTGTGTCTTTTTGTGTTTCATACATATGGAATCATATGATACCTGTATCTATTGTTTTGTGTCTCGCTTCTCTTACTTAACATTATGCCTGTGAGAGCCATCCATGTTAAGGCATACAGTTGTAGTTCAGGTATTCTCATGTATTTTAGAGACAGAGTCGTTGTCACCCAGGCCGGAGTGCAATGCCAGTGGCATGAGTATAGCTCACTGTGGCTTCAAACTCCTGGGCTCAAGTGATCCACCTACCTCAGCCTCCCAAGTAGCTGGGACTTACAGGTCTGTGCCACCACACCTGGCTATGTTTTGGTTTTCTGTTTATTTTTTGTTTTGTTTTGTAGAGCTGGGACCTTGCCATTGCCCAGGTTGCCTCAAACTCCTTGCCTCAGGATTTTCCCAGCTTGGACTCCCAAAACACTAGTACTACAAGTATGAGCCACTGTCTCCAGCCCCCATTTTTAAAAAATCTTTTATACCATATTTTTATTGTATCTATGTTTAGGTGTGCTTAGATACACAAATGCTAACCAATGTGTTACTATTGCCTATAGTATTAAGTACATGCTTTGTGGGTTTGCAGCCTAGAAGCAGTAGGCTATACCATATAGCCTAGATGTGTAGTAAGCTATACCACCTAGATTTGTGTGAGTTCACTTTATTATGTTCACATGATGACAAAATCACCAATGACATGTTTCTCAGAACATAGTCCCATTGTTATGTGACATGTTACTGAATACTCAAAAGTGGAATTGCTAGATCATATGGTAGTTCTAGTTCTAATTTTTCATGAATTTCTATACTGTTTTCTATAATAGCTGTGCCAATTTACATTCCCATCAACAGTATACAAAGGTTCCCTTTTCTCTACATCCTTGCCAACACTTAACTTTTATCTCTGATAGTAACCAGCCTAACAAGTATGAGGTGATAGCTCATTGTGGTTAGTTTGTTTTCTAACATTAAAATATATATACGGTGTACAACATGCTATTTTGGTACACATATTACACAGTTAAATGATTACTATAGTTAAGCAAGCTAAACCATCAATTACCTTCCATAGTTACCCGTTCTTTTTGTGTGATATAAGCACATAAAATCTACTCTCTTAGCAAATTTTCGTTATACAGTTTCCTCTTGGTGTATGCATGTTTCACATCCCACAAATAATTGAATTTTCAATCTGTGTTTGCTTGAAAAAAGTCCATGTATTAGTGGACCTGCACAGTTCAAACCTGGGTTGTCCAAGGGTCAACTGTATAATATCATATTATTATAGTCCTCATACTGGATGTTAGATCTCTGGACTTAACATTTCCTACATAACTACAGTACTCTTTTACCCACTTCCCATTTCCTCCCCTACCCATTTCTGGTAACCACTGATCTACTCTCTGTTTCTACAGGTTTGAAATATATAGTCCACATATAAGTGAGATCACATGGCATATTTTTCTCTGTTTCTGCCATATTTCACTTAGCGTAATGTCTTCCAGGTTTATCTATGTTGTTATAAATAACAATACCTCCTTTTTTCAGTCTAAATATTTCTCTGTGTGTGTGTGTGTGTATCTGTAGCAGAGAGAGAGAGAGAGAGAGAGAGAGAGAGATCACAATTCTTTGCTCATTAATCCATCATAGATTCTTAGGTTGTTTCCACATCTTCATTACTGTAAATAATGCTGCAATGACTATGGGAGTGTAGATATCTCTACAAGGTTCTGATATCATTCCCTTTGGGTGTATACCCGGCAGAAGATTTGCTGGGTCATATAGTAGTTCTATTCTTAATTTTTAAAGAAATATCCATGACATTTTCTGGTTGTACCAATTCACATTCCCACCAACAGAGAGCAAAGGTTCCCTTTTCTCACACTCTCATCAACACTTCTTACCTCTTTTTGATAACAGCCATCCTAACAGGTATAATGGGATATCTTATTGTGGTTTTGATTTGCATCTTCCTAATGACTGTTGAGAACCTTTTTATATTACCTGTTGATCACTTATGTGTCTTCCTTGGAAAAAAAAAAGTCTACTCAGGTGTTTTGCCTATTTTTAAAATTATACTTTAAGTTCTGGGATACATGTGCAGAACATGCAGGTTTGTTACATAGGTATACATGTGCCATGGTGGTTTGCTGCACCCATCAACCCGTCATCTACATTCGGTAGTTCTCCTACCGCTATCCCTCCCCTAGCCCCCCACCCCCTGACAGGCCCCTGTGTGTGATGTTCCCCTCCCTGTGTCCATGTGTTCTCATTGTTCAACTTCCACTTATAAGTGAGAACATGCAGTGTTTGGTTTTCTCTTTCTGTGTTAGTTTGCTGAGAATGATGGTTTCCAGCTTCACCCATGTCCCTGCAAAGGACATGAACTCATCCTTTTCATGGCTGCATACTATTCCATGGTGTATATGTGCCACATTTTCTTTATCCAGTCTATTAGTGATGGGCATTCGGGCTGGTTCCAAGTCTTTGCTATTGTAAATAGTGCTGCAATAAGTATACATGTGCATGTGTCTTTATATTTTTAATTAGGTTATTTGTTTTGTGTTATTGATCTATGAGTTCCTTATATATTTGAATATTTATAATATAGATATATGGTTGGCAAATATTTTCTGTTAATCTATAGTCTTTTCATTTTGTTCATTGTTTCCTTTGCTGTGCTAAAGCTTTTTACTTTGGTGTAGTCTCACTCGTTTGTTTTTACTTTTGTTGCCTGGCCTTTAGGTGCAATATTCAAAGAATTATTAAGGCCAATATCAAGGAGATGTTCTCTATTTTTTCTTCTAGAAGTTTTACAGTTTCATGTCTTATATTCAAGTCTTTAATCCATTTAAGTTTGTTTTTGTGTATAAGGTTCCAATTTTAAGTTTTTGCAGGCAAATACCCAGTTTTCCCAACACTATTAGAGAGATTAATAGTCCCTTATGATCCTTTTTTATTTCTGAGGCATCTGTTGTAAGGTCTCCTCTTTTATTTCTGATTTTATTTACGTGAGAATTTTCTCTTTTTTTACTTAGTGTAGTTACGGGTTTGTTCATTTTATCTTTTCAAGCACTGACTCATAATTTTGTTGATTTTTTCTATTGCTTTGTTAGTGTCTTTTTCATTTATTCCTGCTCTGACATTTATTATGTCCTTCCTTCTGCTAGCTTTGGGCTTTTGTTCTTTTTCTAGTTCCTTGAGGTATAACGTTAAGTTGTTTGAGATCTTCTTTTGTAATATAGGGATTTATCACTATAAATGTCCTGCTTTGTGCTGCTTTTGCTGCGTCTCCTAACTTTTGGTATGTTGTATTTTCATTTTCATTTGTCTCTAGATACTTTTCAAATTCCATTTTGATCTCCTTTGTAACTCAGTGCTTTTTCAGATTGTGGTGCTTATTTTCAGTGTGTCTGTGGGGTGTTTTGGGTTATTGTTTGTTTTTCAGTTTGGTTGTGGTTGCTTGCTGTTACTGATTTTTAGTTTCACGCGATTGTGGCTGAAACAGATACTTTATATGATTTTGATCTTCTTTAAAGTATTAAGACTTGTTTTGTGATGTAACATGTGATTGATCCTGAAGAATGTTCCATGTTGCTTGAGAAGAATGTGTATTCTGCTGTTGGATGGAATGTTCTGTGTATGTCTTTTAGATCCATCTGGTTTACAGTGTTTTTCAACTTTGTTGTTACCTATAGCTTAAGTCCATGGGAGTCAGCCTGGCACTAAGGCAAGTCTAGCCTGGGTCTGAGGCAAGGTCAGAACCTGAGTACACAGGTGATAATGTGGAGCTTGGGGCCATGGAGGCTGATCTGGTGTGAGGGATCACTAAGACTGACCTGGTGCTTGGGTCAATGGCAAAGCTGGGTACTCGTTTCACTCTCCTTATCCCATACAAAGGGGTTTTCTCTCCCTGCTGTGCTGCACAGGTGTGGGGAAAGGGTAATGTGGCTAAGGTGAAATCGTTCCTTCCATGCTCTGTAAAGTGTCTTTTCTTATTTCTGTGCCCCACTCAGGTACTTTAATCTCTCACTTAAATTTCTTAGCTTTTGTGAAGGTATTTTCAGGCATAGATAGTTATTCAAGCTGATGTTTCCAAAGCGGGATGAATGCTGGAAGTGCCTATTCTGCCATCTTGCTGATGTCCCAACCCTTCTCATTCTAACTGATTATAAGTAGAAGACAGAATATAACCTAATAATGGGTAGCAAGCTAGTAATTATTACTGGTATTATAATAACTTTATAAGTTAGAGTAGGCTAACTCCTATTCAGAAAAGACCACGCATTTATACTGACTCGAATACAATAGAAGTGTATTTCTTGATCATGAACAATATTAGATAAGTGAACAAGAAAATAGGACATTCTTATTCTTCATCGTTTTAAGAACGTATTGTGACACAGCTCCGCCATCTTGGCAGCTTCCAAGGTCACGTTGGATGTCATCTTTATTTTTGACAACAGAATGGAAAAGAGATGGAGGGTATTGGTGGAATGATTTTAAAAGCCAGGTGAATACATATTACTTTTCACAATCCACTAGCCAGAACTCAGTTACATGATAACTCATAATCACAAAGAGGCTGGAAAGTATCCTCTAGCTGTGAACTCAGGAAGAAGAGAACATGTATTTGGGTGAATATCTAAGATCTTCTGCCAGAGTAAAAAGGAGATTAATTCCCTAAAATCAAATAGTGAATTAGAGTTGTCTTCACTAAAGTCAATTTTTAAAATAATTTTTCTTACTTTTGAAAACAAACTAGAATATTTCATAATAATTATTCCATATAAAAACACAGAATTTCTTTTTTTTTTTTTTTTTTTTTTTTTTTTTTTTTTTGAGGCGGAGTCTCCCTCTGTCGCCCAGGCTGGAGTGCAGTGGCCGGATCTCAGCTCACTGCAAGCTCCGCCTCCCGGGTTTACGCCATTCTCCAGCCTCAGCCTCCCGAGTAGCTGGGACTACAGGCGCCTGCCACCTCGCCCGGCTAGATTTTTGTATTTTTTAGTAGAGACGGGGTTTCACCGTGTTAGCCAGGATGGTCTTGATCTCCTGACCTTGTGATCCGCCCATCTCGGCCTCCCAAAGTGCTGGGATTACAGGCTTGAGCCACCGCGCCCGGCCAAAACACAGAATTTCTAATGACAGGATGTTACTTTGTTTCTATACATATTCCAATAAATATTAACTTCATATTTTATTATAACTTTCCTGAATACTCCCTTTAATTTCTTTCTCTTTTCTATGAAATTAGAGGAAATGAGTTTTTACTCAGACCAATGAAAATTTAAATTCTGTCTTTTTCACTGCCTTGTATTCTTTTTTAGGCAAAATATTTTACTTTCTGAGCGTTGATTTGCTTATCTGTTTACTTTGATGAAGTTACTGAATTGAGTAAATGAGTCATATATATGCAAAATATTCAACTCAGTGGCATTTATGATATATGTCCTAGAAATAATGGCTCTTAATTTATATTCTTCATAATTTCATGTCTTTTGCCTGTTTTTGTTATTTAAGTTGTGGTAAAATATAAATAACAAAATTTACTATCTTAACCATTTTGAGTGCACAATTCAGTGTTGCTAAAGTACATTCACATTGCTGTGCTACATTCACCACGATCCATCTCCAGAACTTTGTCATCCCAAATTGAAACTCTGAACCTATTAAACAATAATATTCTGTTGCCTTTTCCTCCCAGGCTCTGATCACCACTGTTCTACCTTCTGTCTTGATAAATTTGACTATTCTAGATTTCTCATATACATGGAATCATGACAAGTTTTTTATTCTTCACTCATTGCCTTTTATGTATATATTATATATATTTTCTTTGTGATTACCAAGCACACTACCTACAACACCCTAAAGTTAAAACAATATGATTTGAATTGATACTAATTTAACTTCAATGGCATACAAAAACTCTACCCCTATACAGCTCTGTTGCCATCACTCCAGATTACTGATATCATAAATTACCTCTTTACGTATTGGATGCACAGTAACAGATTTAAAATTATTTTTATGCATTTGTCTTTTGAATTCTGTAGAAAATGAAAAGTAGAATTATAAATCAAAATTACAATAAAACTGTTTTTTATATGGTCTGTGTATTCATCCTAACTAGAGATCTTTATATCTTTGTATGGTTTCAAGTTAATAACATCCTTTAATTTCAACCTGAAAGACTCTCTCAGTGAGACTAAGTTGGTTTTTTAAGAAGATAAACAAAATAGATAAACCTTTAGCTAAATTAACTGGAAAAAAGAGAATAGACTCAAATAAATAAAATTGGAAATGAAATAGGAGACATTGTAATTGATATCACAAAAATACAAAGGATCACAAGAGGTTATTATGGAAAATTACATGCCAAGCAATTGGTTAACCTAGAAGAAACTGGTGAATTCCTAGATACATACAACCTATCAAGACTGAATCATGAAGAAATAGAAAATCTGAACAGACTAATAATAAGAAAGAGTATTGAATCAGTTAAATAAATAAATCAGTTAAATATGTATAATAGTTAATTTTATATACATACAAAATAAAATAAAATAAATTCCACCAATCTGAAGGACTCTTTAGTGTTTCTTGTATCTCTAGTGGCAATGATTTCCCTCAGCTTTGATCTTGGGATGTCTTAATTTCTTCTTCATTTCTGAAGGTCATTTTTGCCAGATACAGAATTCTCAGTTGATAGGTAGTTATTCTTTTAGCATTTTAAATATACAATGCACCCTACTGGTTTGCGATGTTTCTGCTGAGAAATTCATGGATGCAAGTTGAATATCCCTTATCCAAAATGTTTAAAACGAGAAGTGTTTCAGATTTTTGATGTTTTATTTTGGAATATTTGCATTACACTTCCTGGTTGAGTATCCAAAATTTTAAAATCCCAAATCCAAATTGCTCCAATTAGCATTTCCTTTGAGCAAAATGGCAATCAAAAAGTTTCTGATTTGGGAGCATTTCAGACTTTGAACTAAGAATTTTGGAGGCTCAAACTGTAATTTATGGAACATTCCTTAAAATTGATGACACTTCTCTCTTGCTACTTTCAAAATTTTCTCTTAATCTTTGACTTTTTAAAAATTGCCACTATTATTTTAAATTCAAGGCATAGATGCACATATTTCTTACATATGAATATTATGTGATATGGAGCTTTGGGGTATGACTAATCCCATCATCCAGGTAGTACCCAATATGTAGTTTATCAGCTCTTTTCGCCTTCCCTTCCTGCTTTCCTAGTGGTCCCCAGTATCTATTTTCCCCTCTTTATGTCCATGTGTAACCATTGCTTAGCTCCCCATTATAAGTAAGTATATAGAGTATTTAGTTTTCTATTTCTGCATTAATTCACTTAGGATAGTGGTCTCTGGCTGAACCCATTTTGCTGCAAAGGACATTATTTTATTCTTTTTTATGGCTCATAGTATTACATGGTGTATATGTACTACATTTTCTTTATCTAATTCACCATTGATAGGCACCTAGGTTGATTGTGTCTTTGCTGTTATGAATAGTGCTGCACTGAACATATAAGTGTATGTTTCTCTTTGGTAGAATGATTTATTTTCCTTTGGGTATATACCCAGTAATGGGATTGCTGGGTGAAATGGTAGTTCTATTTTTAGTTATTTGAGAAATCTCCAAACTACATTCCACAGTGGCTGAACTAATTTACATTCCCACCAGCAGTGTATAAATATTCCTTTTTCTCTGCAGCCTCACCAATATCTTTTTCTTAACATTTTAATAATAGCCATTCTGACTGGTGTGAGATAATGTCTCATTGTGGTTTTGATTTGCATTTTTTATTAGTGATAATGAACATTTTCTCGTTTTTTTTTTTTTTTTGGCTACTTGTATTTCTTCCTTTGAGAAGTATGCATGTCATTTGCCCATTTTTAATGGAGTTATTTTTGCTGTTGAATTATGAATGTTCCTTATAGATTCTGGATGGTACACCTGTGTCAAATGCATAGCTTGTGAATATTTTCTCCAATTCTGTAGGCTGTCTGTTTACTCTGTCGACAGATTCTTTTGCTGTGCAGAAGCTCCTCAGCTTAATTTGGTCTCACTTGTCAATTTTTGTTTTTGTTGCAATTGCTTTGGAAGAATTCATAATAAATTTGTTTCAAGGCTGATGTCCAGAATGGTGTTTCCTAGGTTTTCTTCCAGAATTCTTATATTTTGAAGTCTTACATTTAAACCTTAAATCCATTCTGAGTTAACTTTTGCATATGGCTAAGCTGGTTATCCCAGCACCATTTATTAAATAGAGAGTCTCTCTTCATTGCTTTTTTGGTTGAGTTTGTCAAAGATCAGTTGGTTGTAGGTGTGGAATTTAATTTCTGGGTTCTCCTTTCTGTTCCATTGTTCTATGTGTCTGTTTTTGTACCAGTACTATGCTGCTTTGGTTACTGTGACCTTGTAGTATAGTGCAAAGTTGGGCAATATAATGCTTCCAGCTTTGTTCTTTATGTTTAGGATTGCTTTTGCTATTCAGGCTCTGATTTGGTTCCATATGAATTTTAGAATATAATTTTCTAATTCCGTGAAAAATGATTTTGGTGGTTTAATAGAAATAGCATTGAATCTGTAGATGGTTTTAGGCAGTATGGCCATTTTATCAATACTGATTCCTCTGTTTCATAAGCATGGAATTCCATTTGTTTGTGTCATCTATAATTTCTGATAGCAGTGTTTTGTTTTCTCTTTGTAGAGATCTTGCACTTCCTTGGTTAAACGTATTTCTAGGTATTTTATTTTTGTGGCTATTATAAATGGTACTGCACTCTTTATTTGGCTCTCGGATTGAATGCTATTGGTGTGTAGAAATGCTACTATTTTTATACATTACTTTTGTGTCCTGAAACTTTCCTTAAGTCATTTATCAATTCTAGGAACCTTTTTAATGGAGGCTTTAAGGTTTTCTAAGTATAGAATCATATCATCAATGAAGACAGTTTTACTTCTTCTTTTCCTATTTGAATGCCTCTTATATCTTTTCCTGTTTGAATGCCCGATTGCTTTGGCTAGGGCTTCCAGTACTGTTTTGAAAAGTAGTGGTGAAAGTGGGCAACTTTGTCTTGTTTTAATTCTCAAAGTGAATGCTTCCAGCTTTTGCCTATTCAGTATAATTCTGGCTATGCGTTTGTTATAGATGACTGTTATTATTTTGAGATATATTCCTTCAGTGCCTAGTTTGTTGAGGATTTTTACCATGAAAGGATACTGGATTTTATGAAAAGTTTTTTCTGCATCTATTGAAATGACCAAATGACTTTATAGCTTCCAAGATTAAATCAGAAAGAAACTGAGATCCTGAGCAGACCAATAATGAGTTCTGAAATTGAGTCAGTAATAAAAATAACCAGGCAACAAATAAAAGCCCTGGACTAGATGAATTCACAGCCAGATTCTACCTGACATACAAAGAAGAGCTGGTACCCCTCCTACTGAAACTCTTCCAAAAAATCAAGGAGGAAGGACTCCTCCCTATCTCATTCCATGAAGCCAGCATCACTCGGATACTAAAATCTGGCAAAGACACAATGAAAACAGAAAACTACAGGCCCATCTACCTGATGAACATACATGCAAAAATTCTCAACAAAATACTAGCAAACCAAAACCAGCAGCACATCAAAGAGTGACTTCATCACAACCAAGTAAGCTTTATTCCTGGGATACAAGTATGCAAATCAATAAAAGTGATTCATCATAAAAGAATTGAAATATTTGACTTTTGATAGTTTGATTATAAGGTGTTTCAGTTTGGGTCCTTTGGGATTTATCTTATTTGGAGTGCTTTGAGCTTCTTAAATTTGTACATCCATGTTTTTGTAATATTTAGGAAGTTTTCATCCATTATCTTTTCAAATAATATCTCTTTCCTTTCTCTCTTCTAATTCTGTGACTCCTACAATAGATACATTAGTCAGTTTTGATGGTGTCCAAGCTCCATTCACTGTTTTCCATTTTAAAAAATTTCATTTTTCAGACTTGATGATTTCAATTGCTGTTTTCAAGTTCACTGATTCTTTTTCCCCTGCTCAAATCTGCTGTTGAATTCCTCTAGTGAATTTTTTAATAAAGCTCTATTTTTCAGCTTCAGAATTTTCTATTTTTTTGTCCATGTTTTCCTTTGCATCTTTGAGCGTATTTAAGATACATGTTTTAAAGTCTTTGTCTAGTAAGTCCAATATCTTCCTTAGGGACAGTTTCTGCCTATTTATTTTGCTCCTTGGAGTGGGCTGTTTTTCTGTTTTTCCTTATGCCTTATGGTTTTTTTAAATAGGGCGTTTGAAAAAACAGCCACCTTTCTCTGATTTGGCAGACTGTCTCTATACCAGGGAAGTCCTTCATTTATCAGCTAGTCTTGCTCTGAGCTTAGGTATCAGTCCCAGGTGAAGGACTAAATTTTTCTCAGGTCTTTTTTGATCATGCATTCTTATCTTGGGTCACATATAGTTTCTCAACTTCCCACACTATGGCTGCTTTTGACTGTCTTGATTTCCCAAAGAGCTTCACCCTAGATTCTTCTCAGGGTTCTGGATGCTCTCCACCTATAATCTTTTACCCCAGGCATTGGTAAGTCTGTAGTATTTCTGCAGTTTAACAAGTATTGCTGCTGCTTTTCCCCATTGAGATCTGAGTTAAGAAGACAGTCACCAGTCTTTCAGGTTGTCCCCAGGCAGATGAAAAGGTTGCAGATAAGATCTTCTCTGCTCCCTCCAATTGTAGGCAGAAAACTGGGAGCTGGGCTGCCGCCTCCTTCAGACCAAGACGACACTGGACTGAGGAGAAGGTGGAGCAAGTGAAAATAAAAATTCCACAAAATCTCATTCTACTTTGAAGGTGGCTTTTTCTTCACTGGACATATATTTGGTTGCTATGAACTTTTGACTATATTCTCAAGCTCCTCTAAGATTGAATCAATCAATTTCTGGGTATTTCTTAACGCTTCCATGGGGGAAAGATGGAGCTTCCTAGTTTATCATTTTTGCTAATGTCCAGCCTGTCTTTTTAAATATAACTTTATTTAAGCATTATTACTTTATGTAAATTAAGAGATATTCTCTAACAGAAACATTTATAGTGAGTAAGATACACTCTTTTGTTTCTAAAGCTCATCAGGATGTGAAAACCATTGAATACAATATGCTACTCTTCTGGAAGAGAGCCATTTACTATGCTAGTCCCAGATTAAACTCTTATTGATAAAGTTTATAATTTTATAAGTTCTTAATAAATCCAATTATAAAATCACCTGAGAGTTGCATGCCTAAAATATTTAAACAATCTACAACAAGTAACACTCTCATTTCTATCTTACTGCCCAGTTTTGCCATTTTCTCTCAAAGGTTTATAGTTAGCCTTTGCTAGCAGGGTGCTTCTGCTTATTTTGTTGTCTTTTCTATCACCTATGGGCATTGCATTTTAAGTTATATGTTATCTAAATAGTATATGTTTTCTAAGTTAAGATGTAATTTAACTTGAAAGATGGAAATCATTACCTAAAATTATTTTAAAACTTAGCACTGACCATGGCTTTAGAGATTATACAATTCAATTCCTTCATGATCCAAACGTGGACATGATAGGCAAGATCAATGTCACTGAGCTAGTGACTCATAAAGTTATAACACAACAAGCCCTTTTATTCATACTCTCATGCCCTTTTTATTATTTTATACTTTGTTTTATCCATTCTCCCAACTACTTTGTTTAAAACTAAATCGATCTATAAGTCATAGTCATTTCCGGGGTCAGACTAAAAATGTTTAACAATCAGAATTGCTGAAGCAGAGTCTTAGAGGAGAGACCTGCAATTCCAGATTTTAGCCCTTTGTATGTAGAGGGTATGGGTGAGGCAAGGGGAGAAAATAAGATAGCTGGGGACAGAAAACACCCATCTGGATCAAAGTGACTATTTTCCAATAGCTATGTATGGAAATACATGCAAGTATTCCCATATTTTAATAGCAGAACTATAGCAAAACTGGCTTAATGTTACATCAGGTCATTTCCTTATTTTCTTTGTCTTTCTGATGCTTCCAGGATAATTTTTCAGACACTAGAATCTGTTAAGTACAGTCTTTTCTGGAAAAAAAAAGTAAAATGATTTACCTAGCAACTTCTCCTGCTTTGGGAAGCTGATGGGCAACTGGTTGCCAGGCAACCACTAATTTTTTTCTAGCAACCAAAAAAATGAACAGATCACATTTTTCTCAACAAAAAACAAAACCTTAGGTCTGTAGAGAACTGACCAAAACCAAGTCTAGAGGCTCTCACTTGGGTCTCTTATGAATACTGCTTATAATCAGGTAACTATGACTTTTATTCTTCTTCAAGGATACACAGGAGAAACTGCAGAAGAGCTCATCACAAATGATGAAAGAAACAGCATTCAGGCAAAACTACAAGGGATGGACAGTTAAAACTGCCTTATTTTTCAACACTTTGCGTTTCAATAACTATGTGTTAGAAAAACTACTATTCAAGTTGGGGTACAGAGTGATATGTCAGAGGTTGTGCTTCCACAGGATAAATAAAACACATCTTGCTTGAGCATTTAATGGTAAGAAAATGTATTTCTGATCAAAACAAACATAGATATAGCATTCAGCAGAATACAAAATTGCAAATATTTTTGGATTATAAAAATAAATACCTGATGGAATAACATATGCATATAAAAATTATACACTTTTTTATGGCTGGGAGTGGTGGCTCATGCATGTAATCCTAGAACTTTGGGAGGCCAAGGTGGGCAGATCACGAGATCAGGAGATCGAGACCATCCTGGCTAACATGGTGAAACCGTCTCTACTAAAAAATACAAAAAATTAGCCAAGCATGGTGGCAGGTGCCTGCAGTCCCAGCTACTCCAGAGGCTGAGGCAGAATGATGTGAAGCCAGGAGGTGGAGTTGGCAGTGAGCAGAGATCACGCCACTGCACCCTAGCCTGGGTGACAAAGCGAGACTCCATCTCAAAAAAAAAAAAAAAAAAAAAAAAAAAAAAATATATATATATATATATATATATATATATACACACACACACACATACACACACACACACACAATGTTTTTGTTTTTTAGTTTTTTAATTTTTAAATTATACTTTAATTTCTGGGATACATGTGCAGAATGTGCAGGTTTGTTACATAGGTATACACGTGACATGGTGGTTTGTTGTACCCATCAACCCGTCACCTACATTAGGTATTTCTCCTACTGCTATCCCTCCCTTGGCCCCCACCCCCTGACAGGCCCTGGTGTGTGATGTTTTACTCTCTGTGTCCATGTGTTCTCATGTTTGGTTTTCTGTTCCTGTGTTAGCTTGCTGAGAATGATGGTTTCTAGCTTCATCCATGTCCCTGCAAAGGACATGAACTCTTCCTTTTTCGTGGATGCATAGTATTCCGTGGTGTATATGTGCTGGATTTTCTTTATCCAGTATCATTGATGGGCATTTGGGTTGGTTCCAAGTCTTTGCTATTGTGAACACTGCTGCAATAAATATACATGTGCATGTGTCTTTAGAGTAGAATGATTTATAATCCTTTGGGTATATACCCGGTAATGGGATTGCTGGGTCAAATGGTATTTCTGGTTCTAGAACCTTGAGGAATCGCCACACTGTCTTCCATAATGGTTGAACTAATTTATGCTCCCACCAACAGTTTAAAAGCATTCCTAGTTCTCCACATCTTCTCCAGCATCTGTTGTTTCCTGACTTTTATATAAATTTTTAAGGAAACATGAGACAAATAAATTTTACAATTATGGAGTAGTAATTTCATTACATCTCAGCCTTTGGCTTTCTGCAGGTGAGGGCCATTCCTCTTGACAGTTCTCTACTTTGGCGTTGTTTCGGTTATCTACTGCTATGTAAAAAACACTCCAAAACTTAGTAGTTTAAAATAATGATATATTAATTCTCACAGTCCTATAAGTTGTCAATTTGAGCAGTTCTTTCAGTCTTACTTGGGATCACTCATGTACCTGCAGTCATCTGACGGCTCAACTTAAACATGTCTGGCAGTTGGTGCGCACTATCAACTAGTTCTCTTCTATCTGGCTTCTCATCCTCCAATCGACTTGGCTGGGTTTCTCACAGAATGGTGGTTTCAAGGCTCCAATAAGTTAAGAATAGGTGCTACAAGACCTCTTAAGTTCTAAGTATTTAAACTATGTCACTTCTACCACATTCTATTAGTAAAAGCAAGTCACAAGGCCTCCCCAGTTACAACAGGTGTAGAAGTAAATCTTACCTCTTGATTAGAGGGGCAGCAGGGTCACAATGCCAAGGTACATGGATACAGAGAAGAGCGATTCACCACAGTCATTAAACTACCAATTTCCCACAGGAATATTTCAATGAGTTAAGTAGACTCATCACTTCACAAGGCCTCAGAAATGAAAACCATTCACTTAAGTAAAAATAACACCAATTTATGTGGCCCTTAAAGCTTGATTGTATTATCACCTTGTTTGAGGTGTGGCTGACAGAAGAAAGACTTTTTTTGTCTAGCAAAGATATTGCCTCCAATTAAGGCAAAATCAGAAAGAATGTGGGCAGTTACTAAGCTATTCCCTGAAAAGAGTATAAGTAGAAGGCACAAATCCCAACTCTAATGAATACCAAATCAGATAAAAACATCATAATCTGTAGAAATTTTAAAGATTATGAAACATGTAAAACTTCTAATCTAAACTATTTTTTATTCTTTGTTTCCCAAAATTTATTAGAAGTAAAAAAAATCATCTTTGGTGTACTTTTGTAGAAAGAGAAAGAAAGGCATGGGTAGCAGACCATTATCATTAAGTAATGATATTATTACATTAAACATTGTCACTGTGTAATCAGATTTACAAGAAGAAAAATGACAAGAGACAGAGTGTACCAGAGCAGCTGTGAAAGTAAGGAGTACGTGGATAGTCAGCCCTTGCCTTAGAAAGCAATCTGGAGAACAGCCTTCAGTAAAGAATATGGTCAGCTAAAATTCACCAACACTAGATTTCATGTCTTTCCTCACAAACCCTTCTATCTTGGCCCCTTGGCTGCAGCTACGTCAATAAATCCCTGACATTACTCATTCTGAAGACTAGGCAGGTAAATTTTATTTTGGGGTGATTTATCCAAATTATATTAGCTTTAAACACACACACACACAGAATAAACCACACAAATTTTTAAATAGGAAATTGTATAGTAAGAAAATACATTAATACATTAAGAAGTTAAATTTAGCATTGAGTGTCAGTGGGAACATTAATGCGAGAATGACATGTTTTCCAAACCTCAAGGCCTCACAAGGCTTCATCCCATATACAGTTTATGGCTGTTAACATTAAAGCATTGGAATTTGTAAATTACAACCAGTAGAAGCTATTTGCTCTCACTATTACTCTAGATAATTTTGAATATTATTGTGCCAGTTTGACTACTTCATTTTTGAGAAACTGCCTTTTCCTATTATTCTTCCCATGTAATGTGATAAAAAGAGAAAAATCCAGAAAAGCTGACATGCTTTAAAATAAATTAATTGGAAACTTCTCTTTTGATACTGTGGTTTTCTTTATTAATATTTAAATAACTTGCACACATACTTTATTATAATAGCCATCAGAATGATGTGAGAATTAATTGAAGTAACTGTTATACAGTGATTATGAAATATTTGGAATAAGGGTCAGCTGCATAGAATAGAGTACTTTACTCTCACTGTGTATTGAGAAAGCTGAGTCTGCCTTTATAGTAAAAATAAGCCCAGAAAATTCATTTATGAGGGGGATACATGAAAAGAAGTGAGCATATGCAAAAATACCACACAGAATATGCTGGCATTGAGATGAAAACCATTCAAAAAGAAACAAGAAAGGAGGCTTTGGTTCTTCTTAAATAACACTGGATGATGAGTTGCAAAATAGAAAGACATTATTATTTATTCTTTGTATATAATAACATGGAAGCTGTCTATGATATACAAATAACTGAATTGAAGAAATTCTTGATGTTCCTCAATAGCAGCCAAACTCAAAGTGGTTCCTAGCCTTCACACCCATTTTTCTCTTCCCATGTGGATCACGTGATTCTCCCTTACAGAATCAATTATAGAATCAATTGCCCTTACTGGGGCCGGTACATCCAGGTAAAGACGTTCCAGAAATAACCATCTACTAAGCTCACCTTCAGTGTAAGCATAGCTCCCTTTCCACAAAATTCTCTGTGATAGAACTGGATCCTGTTGTTACAATACACTACTTCATGTAATTCCCTTGCTGCCAATTGGATTGTAACCAGAAATGCCTGAAAACCTTGGACATTCCCACATCTTGCCAAATTGATCTCCTAGTCAGTGATCTCTGTAGGTTATCAACTACCCCAGTGCTTGTCCAACTTCAGTGAGTAGATTAAGTAGTACTAAATCCTGCTCTAACTACATCTCTCCAAATCTCGGGATATAATAGTGGGTATTAAGTTAAAATTTTTAAATGGATATTCACTGGCTAAATATAAAACCCTGACCTAAAAAATGGATGAAGAATGCATAGAGAAGAGTGAATAACCCTCCTTAATAGTAAACTTGAACAAGGAGAAAATCAAAGTTATTGAACATGTGCACTCAATGAATTGAAAACAAAATGACTTGAAGGCATTGAAATAACTGTATTTGAAGACAGATTTCCTAAGTTTCTTTTTATTAATCTTTTTATGAAAATATAAAGTAGATTTACCCATTGTAGGACAATTATTAAGGAAAAATGAAACATGAGTTTACTCATCTTTAGTATATGCAACATCATTACACTCTTGTTTCCTGATTAATGGTAAATTGAATTGAATCTTGCTCTGGATTTCATGTGAACAAATTATGACCTATTGACTGACTTTGACCCAGATATTTATTTTACCCAATCCTTGATACCATTAAGGAAATCGATAGTGCCTTTGCCAAGGGAAAATGCCACGTTATCATCAATACAGTGTTTCTTAATCAATGGCTGGTTTTCATGTTAATTATACTGTTGTCCATCTCTCACTGAGTGGGGATGGGGAAGGAAACTAATTGCTCGCTGTTCGATTTCATAAAAAATGTTATACTTTTGGATACTATAATTTATGAAAGAGTGATAGTCTTAAAACCTTAGGTATCCTCAATGTTTTATTAAATACCTCCTCTTGAAAGAAAGAGTCACTGGCTAAAGCTCCGGTCTGGCATGTCATTTGTGGTCCATGATGACTGGCCTATCCTGACAAGCGAAGTTTAGCAATTTCTGGTGAACAAATGACATTTTAACTGAGGAAATAAAAAGAAAAATGTTAAAGTCTGTATTGAAATATAATATGCCAACTATAGGCCATGCACAAAAGAGTTTGTTGAAGCCATTCATAAAAACACACCAGTTCTATGCATGAATATTACCACATGTTCCCTTAATGCTATGCTGTCTGGAGTCACCTAAGGCCTCAGCAGATATCTGAATGATTTCAAACTGATTAGCAACTACCTTTGATTGGTAACAGGAATTTATCTCTTCAATTTCCTTTTGACAGCATTCTACAGTTTTTTTTATTTACTATTTTTGGGGGCTGGAATTTAACAATTGTCAAATCATTTTTATTTGTTTCAGGAGACTGCTTTTTTTCTCTATGAATTACATTTCCTTTGGTTTATAACCTTAAGCATAAGACAGTCTCCCACTCTTTGTACAGTTGTGAAAATAAGCATTCTTAGAATTTAAAAAATGTGCATAGCTGGGAATAAAATAATGGCCAAAACTTTTGGTGTTTTTACATAAAAAAAAAAGCCAAACAAACAAAACCCCAAAACAAAACTACATTGATCTTAGTTAGTACAAAGGAACTTATGTCTACAAAAGGAGAAAGAAGTGCTTGAAAATTAAAAACACCAAAAAAGTATTTGAATATCTGATAAATAAAATGCTTGTAGACCAACAAAGTATTATACATAAATTTCATTAGAGATTCTTAAAGATCTACGTGCTTCCCCATCACTTCTTATCTCTAAATTAGTTAACTGGTGACAAGTTTTCTTGTAACAAGAAATAAATTTTAGTGTATCTCAAGGAATACTCAAGATTAACTCATTTCTTTTTAGCAATGAAACACAAATCTTCTGACTTGTATCCCAGCATTTCATGGGTCACCTTATACTCACTTTAGATCCTCCACTAAGTTGCTTTTGTTTGGGTGTGAAATCTTTTTGCCTGAATTAATTGACATCTGTAGTTTAGAACATCATCTAGAGAACATTACAGAATCTTAACTATTCAGTTAGATACTGTGCTCTGAGTAAGGGAGGGAAATTTTACCTCTACTCTCACACTATGACGATCAACACAGAAGACCTCTGTGACTAAATGACCCCACACACCAAGCAAGCAATTCTGTGGCTGACACCACCTGGGTGTCCTTTTATTCATCTCGACCTGGATATAGCATCAAATTCCATAAGTTGAAGGTCCAATCTCTAAGACTGCTCCCATACTTCTGGTGCCAATTGCAACCTCAAGGTTATTTTGCCTGTGCTTCTGACTGACAGGCTGTAAATCAGGATTCCTATGATCTCCTCCTTGGAGAACTCACAGAACTTGCTAGAGCAGCTCACAGCACTCAGAGAAATACATTTACTGGTTTATTATAAAGGATATTACAAAGGATACAAATGAAATCATGCATAGGGTGAGGCATGGGGGAAGGAGCATGGCACTTCCATGCCCTCTCTGGACTCACCACCCTCCAATAACTCCACATGTTCACCTATCCATAAGCTCTCTGAACCCTCTTGGGCCTTTTATGAAGGCTTCATTGGATAGGTATGATTGACAGCAGTGTAGAAATGTTATTGGACAAAGGAGTACGATTTAAACCTAGCAAGGTCCGTCTGTTCAGATTTTTCTTGGCTTCTCTGTGCAGCATTTCTCCCTTTAGAATATGCGGCAGGACCCTTTCTGAAATGGCAGTCTTATGACCTATATTATGACCAGACAAAGGAGGTCAGAGAATTTCTTTATGGAAAGATGGGGAAACATTAGAGTCCTTCCTTGGGAAGAAAAAGGAGCCAGTGAGAAGAAGGCAGGAGATGGTCAGAGAAATTCTGTTTTCTGAGGTCTGTTTCTGAGCTCTAAGGACCCCAACATCATAACAAAATGCTGTAAAAAGGGCCAAGGGAGTTATGAGCCAGGAATCATAAATTACAGTGAGCTTTGTTTACATAAAACAAAAATAACAAGGGTTATTTGAATATTCTGCAAAACTGTCAATGTCATGAAAAACAATATTACAAAACTGTCACAGACAAGAGGAGACTAAGGCAACATAGCTACTAACTGCAGTGTAGAATCTTTGGATAGATTCTGGAAAATAAAAAGGACATTAGTGGTAAAATTGTGGCGATCCAAAGAAACACTGCAGTTTAGTTCATAGTAATATTTATATAATGATATTAACCTCTTAATCTTGACAAATGAAGCATAGGTATGTAAAATATTAACATTAGAGGCAACTGGGAGAAGGGTATATGGAACTCTCTGAACTGTCTTTGCAACTTCTCTGTAAATATAAAATCAATAAAATAAAAAGTTTACAAACAAAAATGTAAGACTACCAACATTTTTATTTGCACACAGGAAATAAAGAATACTTTTGAATATTGCTAGGTGATATATAGCTAATGATTATGTACTTTGGAATTACAGTTCAGTTATTTTGAGGCTTTTTGTTTTCATTAGTACTTCCTTTTTAAGCAGTATTTCCTATTTTTAAAATAAGCTTAGAGTTAAGTTTAATTAAACAGCCACTGTTTCAAAGAGCCCTGATTAAAGAAAACAGGTATATAAGGAGACTCAGCTGTGACATTGATTCCCCAGTGTTTATATTATATAAAGAAATGTGATATTTTTTCAAAATATTTGTTTTACATTAATAGACCATCTCCCTTAGTTAATGAAAAAGAAGACAAAATAGAAGTATCTTAGCAAGGGCATTAAGACTGTACAAAGATACAAGAAGTTCCTTGAACAGAAGGAATTATTTTACATTTTCACAGCTCCTATTCTAGAATAAAGTGGGGGCAGAACATTCTCTCTGTAATTGTTTGGCTCTCAACAAGTGGGATTAGTTTCCTCAATCAATATCTGATGAACTCTAATTCTATTTTGTCTAAAGCAGGCTTCTGTGAAAAGACAGCTTTTCTTCAAAATAATAAATCACTTTTACCATTTCACTTTTTCTTTAAATCCACTTATATTTTTGAACTGGAATTGACCATAGTGATATTGAGACATCACAAGACCATCTGCCCATGAGCATTTAGGTAAAGAACATGTAGGAGTAAAGCCCACACCCAAAGACACTGATCTTGCTTCTGGGAGCCAAAGACAAATAAGTGGTTTCCAATGTTTTATAACTTCTAAGTACAGTTGGCGCTCCCTATCTGCAGGTTGCACATATGTGAACTCAACCAAGCACACATTCTAAAATATATTGAGAAAAAAATAAAAAATACAATTAAAAATATAAATTAAAAAAACAATACAAACCAACAACTTTTTACATAGCACTTACATTGTATTAGGTAGTATAAGTAATCTAGAGATTTTTAAGTATACAGGACGATGTATATAGGTTATATGCAAATACTACCCTATGTTACCCTATGCTTTGTAAGAGATTTGAGCATCTGTGGATTTTGGTATTCTAGGGGGTTCCTGGAATCATCCCCAATGGATACCAAGGGAAGATTTTACTCTGTTTAGTCAACACTTATGCAGAAACATAATACCACAGGTATTGACCAAGTCTGGAAACATAGATGAATACAATGTCCCCAAGAAAATCAGAAATATGTAAAAAGATACATTTCTATGTTTCCAAACACTATGCATCCTTTTATATCCCTTTGCATGTAAAAGTGACACATTTGGAGCTACTTTGGTTAAAATAAGCTGAGAGATCCCACAGATCTGTCAGTATGCTCCATTTCAGTCTCTACAATATTTGAAAACTGTTATTTAATATTTAACCACATTTTTACTTGTTACTATTCCCTTCATATCAAACCCCATGTTTTAAAATATAGTGGGTACCAAACCAAATTGTACTACGTAATAATTAATGCATTCTCCTAATTTTATTATGCAAAAACATAATTGATTACATGTTAGTATGTAATAGAATTATATCCCCAAAATACATATGGTGGAAGTTTCTGATCCACCATAAATTATCTGAGATAATTTATGTTACCTGAAAAATTAACATATCTGCAGCCAAAACCAAATTATGCCTTAGTTAGTCTGTACAATCTCATAATAGAAAAGTGGGCTCTTTCGGAAGAAGACTCTGAATTACAGATAGCTATTTAATGAACGATGCTACTTTTGTGGTTACATGTAACCCCAGGACTCAAGTTTGGGGATCATTGTTTTAGAGGTAGGTACTAATAGATTGCCAGGAATTGCACAATTACTATGAATTACATAATTAGCTGATGTCAATGAAATATTTTTTATTTCAGGCCTAGGTACCCTTGCCATGAATAAAGTAAGACAGGCTGTGGCATGCCAGTAAAGAAGGTTAAAAAGATGAAGAGGAATCAACCCAAATGTCCATCAGTGACAGATTGGATTAAGAAAATGTGGCACATATACACCATGGAATACTATGCAGCCATAAAAAAGGATGAGTTTGCGTCCTTTGTAGGGACATGGATGCAGCTGGAAACCATCATTCTTAGCAAACTATCACAAGAACAGAAAACCAAACACCGCATGTTCTCACTCATAGGTGGGAACTGAACAATGAGATCACTTGGACTCAGGAAGGGGAACATCACACACCGGGGCCTATCATGGGGAGGGCGGAGGGGGGAGGGATTGCATTGGGAGTTATACCTGATGTAAATGACGAGTTGATGGGTGCAGCAGACCAACATGGCACAAGTATACATATGTAACAAACCTGCACGTTATGCACATGTACCCTACAACTTAAAGTATAATAATAATAAATAAATTAAAAAAAAAAAGAAAAAAAAAAGATATTTCTTTTCCCTTGAAAATAATATGGTAATATTATTTTGTAAAAAAAAAAAAAAGATGAAGAAAGAAAAAGAGACTTATTTGGTGGGTAAGAGAAAAATTCAGAGTGTATCAGAGAAGTTGGGCACCTAGAGTTAGCATGAGAGTCACAGATGTCTTCAGCCTAGATGAGAAGACATCGTTAATGAAAGAGGAGGTGGCTGGGGGGTCTGCTGGAGAACTACTGTAGTATCAAAAAAAAAAAAAAATACCTTGGTTTCTCAAACAGATCCACTTGTAAAACTTTCACACTACTGACTCTTATTTCTTAAATATTCTGTTTTTTCTAACATGTGAAAGCCATATGGAAAAAAATAGTGATGCAGGCATAGATTATAGATATTGCAGGTTCAGTTCCAGACCATCACGATAAAGCAAATATCACTGTAAAGTGAGTCACAAGTTTTTTGGTTTCCCAGTGCAATAAAAGCTATATTTACACTATACTACAGTCTATTCATTGTGCAATAGCATTATGTCTAAAACAATGTACATACCTTAATTAAAAATACTTTATTGATTAAAAATGCTAGCAATCACGTGATCCTTCAGCAAGTCATAATCCTTTTGCTGGTGTAGGGTATTGCCTCATGTTGATGGATACTGATTGATCAGGGTGATGATTGTTGAAAGTTGGGGTGTCTATGGCAATTTCTTAAAATGAGACAACAGTGAAGTTTGTCACATCAACTGACTCTTTCACAGCAGATTTCTCTGTAGCATGCGATGCTGTTTGAAAGCATTTTACCCACTGTAGAACTTCCTTCAAATCTAAAGTCGGTCCCCTCAAATCCTGCCACTGCTTTATTGACTACATTTATAAAATATTCTAAATTCTTATTATTTCAACAATGTTAATGACATGATTTTATAAAATATTCTAAATTATTTGTTATTTCAGCAATATTGACAACATCTTCATCAGGAGTCTGTTCCATCAAAAACCACTTCTTTGCTTATTTATAAAAAGTAACTTCTCATCTGTTCAAGTTTTATCATGAGATTGTAACAATTGAGTCACATCTTCAGGCTGCACTTTTAATTCTAGTTCTGATTCTAATTCACTTGGTCTTTTTGCCATATCTGTTTTTACTTCTTCCACTGAAGTCTTGAAGACCATCAAAGTCATCCATGAAGGTTGAAATCAACCAATCTTCTGTTAATGATATTTTGACCTCTTCCTATTAATCATGAATGTTCTTAGTGGTACCTAAAATAGGAACCCTTTCCAGAAGGCTTTTAATTTACTTTGCCCAGATCAATCAGAGAAATCACTATCTATGGCAGCTATGACATTACAAAAGGTACATATTAAAAATTAAGACTTGAAAGTCAAAATTACTCTTAGATCCATGGAATAAAGAACGTATGTTGTGTTAGCATGCATGAAAAAGAAATTTATCTCCTTGTACATTTTCATCAGAGGTTTTGAGTGACCAGGTGAATTGTCAATGAGCAGTAATATTTAGAAAGAAATTTTTTCTGAGCAGGTCTCAACAGTGGGCTTAAAATATTCAGTAAACCATGCTATAAACAGAAATGCTATAATTTAGGCTTTTTTGTTTCATATATAGAGCATGGGCAGAGTAAATTTGGCATAATTCTTAAGGGCATGAGAATTCAAAATGATAAATGAGCATTGGTTTGCAACTTAAAGTTACCGGGTGCATTAATCCCTAATGAGAGATTCAGCCTGTCCTTTGAAACTTTGAAGGCAGGTGTTGACTTTTCCTGTCTATCAATAAAAGTACTAGAAGGCATCTTCTTCCAATGAAAGGTTGTTTTGTCTATATTGAAAATCTGTTTGGTGTAGCCACCTTCACCAATTATCTTAAATCAATCCTCTAGAGAATTTGCTGCAGCTTCTACAGCAACACTTGCTAACTCACCTTGCACTTTTATGCTATAGTGATGGCTTCTTTCCTTAAATCTCATGAATTAACTTCCGCCCAGGTAGGGGGCATAGTATCCAATAGTTTTTCCAATTCTTGGCCCCCTCCTTCCCCTCTGCCTCTAGTAGTCCCTGGTGTCTATTGTGGCCATCTTTATGACCAGCAGCACCCAAAGCTTAGCTTTCACTTATCAGTCAGAACATGCAGTATTTACTTTTCTGTTCCTGCATTAATTTGCTTAAGATAATGGCATTCAACTGTAACCATGTTGCTGCAAAGGACAATATTTCATTCTTTTTCATGGCTACATACTATTCCATAGTGTATATGTACCACTTTCCTTTATCCAATCCACCACTGATAGACACCTAGGTTAATTCTGTGTCTTTGTTATCATGAACAGTGCTGTGATGCACATACAAGTTCATTTGTCCCTTGGAAAGAACAATTTATTTTCTTTGGACATGTACCCAGAAATGGAATTGCTGGGACAAATGGTACTTCTGACTTATTTGAGAAATCTCCAAATTGTTTTCTACAGTGGCTGAACTCATTTACATTCCCACCAGCAGTGTAAATATTCATTTTCTCTGCAGCCTCATCAGTATCTTTTTTATTTATTTATTTATTTATTGTTTAGTAATAGCCATTTTGGCCATTTTGACTGGTATGAGTGGTATCTCATTGTGTCTTTTGATTTGCATCCCTCTGATGATTAATGAAGTTAGGCATGTTTTTATATTGTTGGCCACTTGTATATCTTCTTTTGAGACATGTCTGTTCATGTCCTTTGCCCATTTTTAAATGAAGTTGTTTGTTTATTGCTTGTTGAATTGTTTGGGTTTCTTATAGATTCTTGGTATTAGACCTCTTTTGGATGCATAGTTTGTGAATATTTTGTCCCATTTGGTAGATTGTCTGTTTACACTGTTGATAGCTCCTTTTGCTGTGCAGAAGTTCCTTAGTTTAATTAGGTTCTACTTGTCAATTTCTGTTTTTGTTGCAATTGCTTTTGAGGAATTTGTCATAAATTCTTACCCAAGGTTGATGTCCAGAGCGTTTTTCATAGGTTTTCTTCTAGCATTCCTGTAAGTTTGAAGCCTTATATTTAAATCTTTAATTCATGTTAATTTTGTATATGATGAAAGGTAGAGGTCCAATTTCCTCCTTTTGCATATGGCTAACCAGTTTTTCCAGCACCATTTATTGAATAGGGAGTCCTTTCTCCTTGATTATTGTCAGTTTTGTTGATGATTAGATTGCTGTGGGTGTGTGGCTGTATTTCTGGGTTCTCTGTTCTGTCCCATTGGTCTATGTATCTGTTTTTGTACCAATACCATGCTGTTTTGGTTACTATATTCTTATAGTATAGTTTGAAGTTGAAAAATGTAATGCCTCCAGCTTTGTTCTTTTTGCTTAGGATTGCTTTGGCTATTTGGACTCTTTATTGGTCCCACACAAATTTTAGAATATATTTTTCTAATTCTGTGAAAAATTATGTTGGTAGTGTGATAGGAATGGCATTGAATCTATAAATGGTTTTCGATAGTATGGCCATTTTAATAATATTGATTCCTCCACTCCATGAGCATGGAATGCTTTTCCATTTGTTTGTGTCATCTTTGATTTCTTTCTGCAGTGTTTTATAGTTCTGTTTGCAAAGATCTTTCCCTTCCTTGGTTAGATGCAATCCTAGATTTTTTTTTTTTTTTTTTGCAGCTATTTTAAATGAGATCTCATTCTTGATTTGGCCCTCAGCTTGAACATTATTGGTGTATAGAAATTATACTGAATTTTGTACATTGGTTTTGTGTCCTGAAACTTTACTGAAGTCATTTATCAGTGATGGGAGCCATTTGGTGGAGTCTTTAGGGTTTTCTAGGGACATAATTTCACTATCGGTGACGAGAGTTTGAATTCTTTTCCTATTTGGATGTCTTTTTATTTCTTTTCTTGCCTTGCTCTGGCTAGAACTTCCAGTACTACATTAAATAGAAGTGGTGAGAGTAGGCATCCTTGTTTTGTTCCCTTTTTAAATGGGAACATTTCCAAGGTTTTGCCTGTTCAGTTTAATGGTGACTGTGGGTTTGTCATAGATGGTTATTATTTGGAAACATATTTCTTCTACACTTAGTTTATTGAGGTTTCTATCATGAAGAGATGTGGGATTTTACCAAAAGCTTTATCCACACCTATTGAGATGATTGTGTTTTTTTATTGAATTCTGTTTATGTAGTGAATCACAATTACTGATTTGTACATGATGAGCCAACCTTGCATTTCAGAAATGAAGCCTACTTGATAATCTTGATAATGATGAATTAACTTTTTGAAGCATTGCTGGATTCAGTTTGCTAGTATTTTGTTGAGAATGTTTGTGTCTGTATTGATCAGGAATATTGGCCTGCATTTTTTTTCATAGGCCTGCAGTTTTCTTTTTTTGTCTCTTAACCAGGTTTTAGTATCAGAGTGATGTTTGCTTTGTAGAGTGAGTTAAGGAGGAGTCCTTACTCCTCAATTTTTTGGCATAATTTCAGTAGAATTAGTACTAGCTCTTCTTTGTATGTCTGGTAGAATTTGGCTTTGAATGCATCTGATCCAGGATTTTTTTTGGTTGGTAGGTTTTTTATAACTGATTCAATTTAGGAACTCAACATTAGTCTGTTCATGGTCTCAATTTCTTCCTGATTCAATCTTGAAAGGTTGTGTGCTTCTAGGAATTTATCTATTTCCTCCAGATTTTCTAGTTTATGTGCACAGAAGTGTTCGTTAGAGTCTCTGAGGATCTATTTTATTTCTGTGGGATCAGTTGTAATGTCACTTTTCTTGTTTCTAGTTGTGTTTATTTGGATCTTCTTTTTTTTCTTGTTAATCTAGCTAGTGGTCCATCAATCTTGTTCATCCTTCCCAAGAACAAAATTTGGTTTCATTAATTCTTTGTATGGATTTTCAGGTCTCAATTTCTTTCAGCTCTGCTGTGATTTTAGTTACTTATTTTTTTCTGCTAGCTTTGGGATTTGTTTTTTCTTATGTGTGGTGTTAGATCATTAATTTAAGATCTTTCTAACTTTTTGAAATAGGCATTTAGCAATATAAATTTTCCTTCTAACATTCGTTTTGCTGCATCATAGAGATTTTGGTATGTTGTGTCTCTTTTTTCATTTATTTCAAAGATTTTTTATTTCTGCCTTAATTTCATTGTTTACTCAAAAGTCATTCAGGAGCAAGTTGTTTAATTTCCATGTACTTGTATTGATTTGAGAGATCTTCTTTGCATTGATTTCTATTTTTGTTCTACTGTGGTCCAAGCATATGATTGGTATGATTTCAGTTTTTGAACTTATTGAGATTACTTTGTGGCCAAGCATGTGGTTGATCTTAGAGTATGTTCCATGTGCAGATAAGAATGTATATTCTGTGGTTGATGGAGTATTCTGTATATGTCTATTAGTTCCAATATGTTGAATTTAAGTTCAGAATTTGTCAGTTTTCTTTCTCAATAATCTGTCTCACACTGTCAATGGGGTGTTGAAGACTCCCACTATTATTGTCTACTCTGGTTGTCTAAGTTTGTTTGTAGGTCTAGAAGTACTTGTTTTATGAATCCGAGTACTACAATGTTGGGTGCATGTATATTTAGGATAGTTAAATCTTCTTGTTGAATTAAACTATTTATCATGTAATAGTCTTTTTACCCTAAATCTCATAGTCTTTTGCTATAAGGGATTGAATAGCATCTGGAAAATATTTTTGAACATACCTGGGGTGTGCTAACACTTGACTCTCTGGGATTATGGCTAATAGAACGGTGGCTGGATGCAAGAAAACTGGATGGTGTCTCCTTTGTCCTAAATGGATTATATGCATGAGAGATGGAAGATGAGATGATGCAAGCTTAGGGCAGGCAGAGTCCGGCATACAACGTAAGGTCACAAAAAATATCTTTCATGTGTAACTTGGCATGTTCCTAAGCAGCAAGTACCGAGGTCTATGTGGAACATTTCTAACAGGTATTCTCTCACTGTTATAGCAATTTTCACACCTTTCCCAGTCCCATATAAACATCACTTTACAGCACTTGCATTCAATGTGATTTAAAAGGAGAAGCAACTTATTCAAAACCAGTCTCCAACTGCAGAATAGTCCATTTACTTTGGAAGGATGAACAGTTAACTGTTTCAGAGGAATTTTCTTGCTCAGGCTTGTTAGAGGATCTAATCATATATATGACTTATAAATTCAATTTCCTAAGGCTGGAATGGCACTGAGATTCCCCTGAGGTTTTGTTCATTTGTTTGTTTTTACTGAAATCCATTGTGTGGTTCATGAGTGCCTAAAGTGAGTGAGAAGTCCCCACATTATTTGCAATTTGTATAACTGTGTCTGTCCACTAGATATTATAGCTTGAGGCAGGTAGTAACAGCAATCCATTGCTCAAAGACTTCTAGATTCACAAGGGATTTAGTTCTCCCAGCTTTTCCATGATCTCTGGGAGGTCAAACACAATCATTCTGGACTTGATTATAGACGTATCACATCAGAAATATGTATGTCAACAGTCCACTGCTTATTTTTATGGGTTTTCCGTTTCCATTGATGCACCTAGTCTAATGCTTACTCATATATTGCTAACTCATATTTTTCCAAATAGTTTTACACTGAACCTTTTATTCAATTCTGTTATAGTACTGTGCTAAATATGACGCATAGCACTTAATGACACAGCAAAAAGTCTGAAAGCGTATTGCCTTAGGTTCAACTATCTTGTCACCTTCCAGCCCTACATAGCCATTGCTTTATAACACTCTCATACTATGTAATTTAATAACAGAAGTAACTTAATCAAACTCAGTCTCCAACTGCAGAATAGTCAATTTGCTTGTGATAAATGAACAATTAACACCTTTAAAGATGCTTACTTGTCCAGGCTTGTTAGAAGATCTAACTATGACATGCCTTATAAATTCAAGTTTACTACTTTGAATTGTAAGTTTTTCTCACTTTCACAATATATGTGATATACTTTTTAAGACTTTGAAAGAAAACATGTCAAGAAAGCTAGGAATAAAATATAATTCATAATTTAAAAGATATTTCTTTAGGTTTGTATTTTATTATTTTTATAATCTAATACATATATATAACGAAATATAATAGCACAAAAATCTAGTCTTTTCACCCAAATCCTTTTCTCTGAGTATCATTCTTTAGAAGTTACGTTGGTTTTTACATCTTCTGCGGATATCACCATAATTCTAAAGGATATGTTTATAACTAAATTCCTTGGTGTATCGAGCAGGCTTCCCCAGAGAAAGAGCCAATTGGCTGTATATATAAAGAGATTTATTGCAGGGAACTGGTTCATACAATTATGAAGGCAGACAAGTCCCAAGATGTGCAGGGTTGGCAAGCTGGGACCCCACAAGTGCTGATGGCATAGTTCCAGTCTAAGGCCAGTCGCCTCAAAACCCAGTACTAGCCAGTGTTTCAGTGAGTCCAAAGCAGAAAAAAAGATAATGTCCCAATCAAAAGCAATGAGGTAGAAGGAATTCTTTTACTCAGAGGAGTGTCAACCTTTTTGTTCTGTTTAGACTTTTAACTGATTAGATAATGCCTAGATACATTGGGGGGAGCAACCTGCTTTCCTCAGCCTACAGATGTACATGTTAATGTCATCCAGTGACACCCTCACAGAAACACCCAGAATAATGTTTGACCAGGTATTTGGACATCTCATGGCCTAGTCAAGCCAACACAAAAAATTAACTGTCACACTTAGTTTATCGACTTTATCCATTTACTTGTTGTATACCAGTAATGATAGCTATTGACCCTACTAAGAAAGAATTAATTCCCATATATAGCTCTCATGTTCCTCCCTTTCCTCCCACTACTTAGGTATATTGATTACATTTTTAATTTTTAGTTCTTTCAGTAATTAACCCTATAAAATTGCATACTTCAATTTTCTCTTGCTCTTTCAACTTTAGCTACTTTTTGTTAACATCCTATTATGCACCACTACAATAATCCTTTCTCTGTACCTCCTGACACATCAGCTATATCATCGATTACATGGTCAAGGTTTACAACATTTGCATCTCATTCTGGAAGTATAATTAAAATTTCAGTGCTTCACTTGTAAAATTTGAAACCAAGAAACAGCATTTACATTATTATAATTATATAATTACTCTTAATTATAAAACTAATTAATTGGATACACCTACAGAAAAGATAACATTCACTAAGCCCCTACTGCTATTAGGACATTAAACGCATCAAGATCAAATGGATCCTTTTTCTTTTTACTTCTTGAAGTGCCCAAATCATCTACAATTTTTATTTGTTACATATTTTGGCTATAACTTTCTTATATATTTGTTTCTTTAAATAGAATTTCTATTTACTCTTCACTTGTAAGAAAGTCATTATATTATTAAGAACTTCCAGTTTTTTAATCACATTATCTATTGGGCATATTATATTCTAGTTTCTGAAAGGTGGCTTTGTTTGTTTGTTTGTTTGTTTGTTTTGGAGACTGGGTCTCATTCTGGTAGCTCAGGCTGCAGTGCAGTGTTGCCATCTTGGCTCACTGCAGCCTCTAGTTCCCAGGCTCAAGCCATCCTACCACCTCAGCCTCCTGAGTAGATGGGACTACAGGTGCATGCCACCATGCCCAGCTAATTTTCTGTATTTTTAGTAGAGGTGGAGTTTTGCTGTGTTACCTAGGCTGGTATCGAACTCCTGGACTCAACCAATCTGCCCTCCTTGGCCTCACAGAGTGCTGGGATTACAGGCATGAGCCCCTATGCACAGCCTTGAAAGGTATTCTTAAAGGAAGCTTCTGATTTCCTGTTCTAAATTGGACTGATTGTACTCTAAAATTGCCTATACATCTGTCATCCTAAGATTTCTTTTTATTATACTCAAGTAGTTCCTTTGTTTCCTGGTACTACCTACATTCTCTTCCTTTTTCTTAGAATTCTTTTTTTTTTTCCTGCTCCTGGAATAACACTGAAATTCTTCCTGCCTGTACCTGAGGAAAAGTTAAAAGTAGAAAGAATTTTTGAATTTGTTACATCATGGAACATTTTTATTACCCTCTTATCTTTGATTTTTTGGCTCTGTATTGAATTTTACACGCAAAATCAATCCATCAGAACTTTCAGCATATTATATCATTGATAAAAAAGATCTGATGTTAATCTGGTTATTATTTTTAGTACATACTTGCTTTTATGTCTGGAAGTTTTAATTTTTATTTATCCTTCTTGTTGAGAAATGTCACAGAAATATATCTGTGTTTTTAAAATATATTCAATCTTATTGACCTAAGTAGACACTTTCAATCTGAAAAGACGTGTCTTTCCTCAAATTTAACAAATATTCTTGTATTTCTTATTTCTTCTCTTCTACTGTTTCCTCTTTTTAGATTCATGTTAAACTTCCCAGATTAATACGTATTGTCTCTGGAACGTGTCATTATATTTTATCTCCTGAAAAATACATTGATTTTATTTTCGAAAATTTCTATTGATTTTTTCACAGTCATACTTTTGTTAGTCTCTAATCCTTTTTTATAAAATTGTTTTGGCTTTAAGGGTATGTCATCATCACAAATATCTCTAAAGCTATAAATTATAATTCAAGAAGTAGCTTTGTCTTTGGTTGGTTGGTTTTCAACTCCCTGTGTTATTTGTGCTTCTTCCTGGTTTCAGCTTTCTACTTTTCTTTATCTTGGTCATTGCCCTTTGTGTTGTATTTCTTAAATATCTAGCGATACCTAGGTATGGTTCATATTTTAAAATAAAACACCATTGATATGTTTTGGCTCTGTCCCCACGCAAATGTCATCTCAAATTGTAATCTACACATGTTGAGGGAGGGACCTGGTGGGAGGTGATTGGATCATGGGGGGTGGTTCCCCTATGCTGTTCTCATGATAGTGAGTTCTCATTGAGAGCTGATGGTTTTAAAGTGTGGCATTTCCCCCTTGCTCACTATCTCTCTCCTGCTGCCAAGTAAGAAAGACATGCCTTCCTTTCCCTTTACCTTCCACCATGATTGTAAGCTTCTTGAGGCCTCTTCAGCCATACAGAACTGTGAGTCAATTAAATTTTTTTTGGAGGGGTTGGGGGAGAGACAGAGTAAAGGCTGGAGTGCAGTGGCGTGATCTCAGCTCACTGCAACCTCCACTTCCCGGGTTCAAGCAATTCTCCTGCCTTAGCCTCCTGAGTAGCTGGGACTACAGGCGCCCACCACCACGCCTGGCTAATTTTTGTATTTTTAGTAGAGACAGGGTTTAACCATGTTGACCAGACTGGTCTCAAACTACTGGTCTCAAACTCCTGACCTTGTGATCCGCCCTCCTCACCTCCCAAAGTGCTGGGATTACAGGTGTGAGCCACCGTGCTCTGCCTAGACCTTTTCTTTATAAATTACCCAGTCTCAGGTAGTTTTTATAGTAGTGTGAAAACAGACTAATACAACCATATTGATTAATATATATAGGTAACATAGGTTTCTTCTGCTTTCCTGCAAATTTATTTTTCCCAAACATCACTCTCACCTAATGAAAGTTAACTGCACTCACTACTTTGTAAGCTGACATGTCAGCTAGAGAATTCATACTAGGTTCTAAGATTTGGGAGCAGACATATTGACTAGGATTCCCCTAAAAGGTGAAAATAGAAAATATTTTACTCTTGTGACAGCAATTTCAACACTTAGAGCTCTGGCTGTGCCCAGGCAGATCACTCAATCTCTTTGGAGAGCAGTCTTTTTTTATATAACCTCTGTCTTTTCCTCTGAACCTCATACTATGTTAAACTAAAATATATGATATAATGTAATACTTTGGTTTAAAAGCCTTCTATTCACTTAAATATTTACATCATTATGATTCCAAATATGCCTATTCTTTCTCTTTTACAGGTTCCCCTTTCCTTGGGTATATACACAGGGCCCACAGATTTAAACTGGTACATGCACATACAAGTACACAAAGGATTTTAATTATAAATTCAAAGAAACATGACCTAGTTTCCTACCAATTTATATCTGTCAAGAATGCAATTCTTTTTTTTTTATTTTTATTTTTTGAGATGGAATCTCGCGTTGTCACCCAGGCTGGAGTGCAATGGCACAATCACGGCTCACTGCAACTGCAACTGCAAACTCTGCCCACTGGGTTCAAGAAATTATCCTGCCTCCATCTCCCAAGTATCTAGGAACACAGGCACCCCCCACCATGCCTGGCAAATTTTTTGTATTTTTAGTAGAGATGGCGTTTCACCATATTGGCCAGGGTAGTCTCAAACTCCTGACCTCAGGTGATCCACGTGCCTTGGCCTCCTAAAGTGCTGGGATTACAGGTATGAGCCACTGCTTCTGGTCAAGGATGTAATTCTTAACTTGTATGTTATGGAACTATCCAAAATACTTACAAACCCTAAATCCTCAAAAATCTTTAGAAAGGTAAAGATTTCTCACACACACACACACACACACAAATAGAAAGTAAAAGATCTTTAGAAAAAAAAATACAAAAGCAGATTAAGAGAAAAACCTATGCACACTAGTCCATAATTTTGTTATAAGCTGAAAGTAGTATCAAAAAATTTCTTCCTTGCCAGCATGAAAACAGTAAGTCACTTTACTAGTTTTTATTATTGTTGGTATAGATAGCACAATTGAAATGGAAAACTAGGTAAAATCAGCATAAATTTCAAGCATTTTTATTCTGAAAACTGATAAATTGACAATCTCAGCCCCTTCAGAGAAGTACTCAGTGTTACCAAAATGAGCACATACAGCTTGACTAGAGGAGCAGCAAGGACAAGCAATATCTGCATTAGGCACGGGTCTGCAGGGGGATTCCTTTGAAAAGGAATTTAAGTTGCCTGATATTTTCCTTACATAATGTCTTATAGCCCCAGTGAACTTTCCAGGGCAGCTTGTCACCACCTGCCTCAGTCTGAGCATGTAAGGTATAGAAATGAATTGACCATTCCAGGCACAGATTTTTTTCTATCTGGTGCTTGAAAGATGAGGCACAGAGAAATCCCTCTCAGCTCCGAAAGTCTGTGTATCTATATTGAAAAGCTCTGGCTCAAAACCAAGTGTTTAACTGGGAAAAAAGCAAAGGAAAGAATAGCAACATATTACACAACTCCATATTGTGCAAAGTGAACATCTTCAAATCCAAGCCATAATCCTAATCAATTCTACTCATTCTTTAGACATTTATTTAACACCTATTATTTGCAAAGCACTAGGGAAGGCATGGAGGGTGTGAAGGTGATTAATATACTGTTCCTATCCTCAAAAAGTTTATAATAAATAGAAGTTATAAAATAAAAGTCATTCCTACCCATAAATAGAGACTGCATTTGGTGAATATCAGGTACATGAAAAAGGCTATGTATCAAGATTTGTTATTATCAAAGTTTGGTGTAGATTTCCTGGGTGGGTGGGAATAATGGGAGTGAATGAGACCTAGAGACAGAAAAAGGCTAGTCCTAATAAAGAGGAATTCATGAAAGCAGAGGAAAGGTAAGCTCTTGGGACAAAATTACATAGCTCAAAGGCAAGAAAAAGGCACTAACAGTATTAAAGATTCACCTATATGTTCAGCGTTAAGCACATTATTTTCTTAGATGAAAATTCTGTTATAAAGTCAAAAAAGTGCAATAGAAGGAACCATTACTATAAGTAATTAATTACCAACCCCATCGTTTGGTCAAAATAGGAGTAACAGGAACAAAGAAGAAATACAGCATCGTTTAAGGATTGAGAATGGAAAGCAACCTAAGTAGGTGCTGAAAGAATATTTGATACAAAGGTGAAGTATTGTGTGAAATTGAACATGGAAAGAAAAATCTTTAGACAACAGGCTGACTGGCTGCTACATCTGGTATAGTAGGTGAGGCAAGAATGATGTCTTAGAAGTGTATAGCCTCTTTACTCTTAAACAAAAGAGGGTATCTATTATTCAGTCTGCTGGATCTCAAGATGAAGGCTCTACATGCACCCCTCTGTTACCATCTAATTTTCTGGGAGAAGAGAGTATGCTGATGACTAGGGGACATTTGAAATAGCAAAGATAAGGATAGGCTAGGGCAAAGACAAGGAATGCCTCTGGGAGTGTGCAGAGAAGGGAATATTTACTTCCAATTATTAGCATCAGTGAATGTTGTAAGTTTAGGGGGCATTTGAGCTGGACCTTAAAGCCTGAGTTGGATTTCACAAGCAGAAGGGGAAATGGTAACAGGTAAACATAGAGCATATTTGAGGGGCAATGAGGAGTTTTATTGACTCCAGCAGGGTCACTTTAAGAAAGTGGAAGGAGATGAAGTGATCATTTTATGGGGAACATTATCTTCCTCTTCTACTTTTTGAGAACTCAGCTCCCTGTGTTACTTGTTCTTCTTCCTGGTTTCAGCTTTCTATTTTTCTTTATCTTGGTCATTTCCTTTTGCATTGTTTCTATTTCTTCAATATCTAGTGATACTTAGGTATTAGTTAGTATTTTAAAATAAAACACCATTGATATGGTTTGGCTCTGTGTCCCCACCCAAATCTCATTTCAAATTGTAAACTGCATGTCTTAAGGTAGGGACCTGTTGGGAGGTGATTGGATCATGTGGGTGCTTCCCCCACGCTGTTAATATATGCTAAGCGTTTACATACATTAACTAATTTAATCTTCAAAACAAGTATAAATAACTCATATGATTGTGCCCACTTTGCAAAATGCAAACTCAATCTCAGAGAGACTATGTAACTCACCCCAGGTTACCCATCTGGTAAGGAGTGAGTTCAGACACAAATCCAAGAAAAGAAACAAATTAAGGAAGAAAGTTTGAAACCTGTTGCAATCATCCAAGAAATACATCATTAGGGAAGGCTTGAATTAATACTTTAGAGGTGCAAATGTGAAAGATTTGTCTGGGAGACTTAGCAAAGCAGAATGTGTAGAGCTTGGTGATTGATTAGATGAAGAAATTGAGATGATAAGCAAAATAAAATAAAGGAGAATTAGTAGCTAACAAGATTGAGATTATCAAATCATACTGTGTGCATGCACACACATACACATACACACACACACCACAATTCTGCAAATAATCTATAGAGTGCCACCTAATAAGGAAAAAAAGGAATTTAGTCTCTATAAAAGAAGAATTTGTATTCCATGAATCAGTTTTATCATGTACTGAATCATGTCTCTAAAAGAAAATACATACAATAAAAGCTCATTATACTCCTGGACTATAACACAGATGAAAGTTCTGCCTTCATCATTAACAATATTGTAAACCAAATTCCCACCAACCTAAGCAGTATAATATATAATGACAAATAGGAAATGATTTCTATTTAAAGGTTAAGAGTTTCCTTTGTTTTTATTTGTGCCTGTTTTCATAAAATGGGATGTAAACAAAATGAAGTATTATATCATAGCTATAATCTTACCAATGCTGTCTAATAGGCAGGGGTATAAAAAGAAGATGGCAGCTATTACCTTATTGTCATGCCAATACAATACTATTGATACCTAGGTGCTGGAAAATTTAGAGAGCTAGTAGATATATGTAAATATTTGTCAGATGAGCAAACAAATTAGCAATTTAAGAATTTTGACCACATGGTCATTGCCATAATGCCTGAGTATAGCAGACATTACGGCAATTAACTGAAGCTCGATACTAAGAACACAATAAGGGATGAATGAAGGAAAAGCAAAGCCTGGTTAAAGGGAAGATTATGCTTATCTATATGGATATCTGTGTTTAATAAGGAGAACAACAGCTACCAGATATCGTGATTTGCTGGATAGTGGAAAGTCACAGGACTCAAATAGCTTCCCTAATGGCCTGCTAACAAAGAATGACCCTAATGAATTTCTTTCTTAAAGGTTTTTTGTTTGTTTTAGGTTTAATTAGAAACTCATTTAAACAAATAGTGCAAAGAAGGCAATTATACATCATGCTAAAAACTCTGGAGGAAATAATGGAGGCACTGTGATTGGGTATAGAAACACTTCAGATACAGTAGTACAGGAATATTTCTCTGAGGAGAAGTCTCCTGAGCTAAGATCTAAGAACAATAAGATGGAGGTTACCATGTGACAAGAGGAAGGAAAGCAGCCCAGGCAGAAGGGAACACAGGAAACACAAGCTTCACATTAGGAAGAACAAAAGAAAATCTGAACACAGTGTTTGGGGTAGATCAGGAAGCTAACAATGGAAAGATAGCTCTAGAATATATCATGGAGGGCCTGCCTGGCCAATAATTACTTGTTTTACCTTCTGCTTGGCTTGAACCTTAATGTGTAGCCATGCCTTTAGGCTCTAATATTCCCCAAGTATTTTTGCTTGCTTTCAATCTCTAACTATTGACCCCAGTGCATCTTCTCAGGCTCCCAACCTTACTAAGTCTCCCATTGTGACTCAGTATTTCAGGCCCTGCGCTGAACTATTTATGGCCAACTCAACATTACCACCACTCTTTTCTAAAATTTTCTCTGCATTTCAGAGGGAAAGCTAGAAACCGCATTTCCCAGAACACCCTTCCCTCCATGTTCCCCATTAGATCTGTCATTCACTGAGACTTAAGAAAGGACAAGTCATTCTTCTCCAGGGGCAGGTTCAGTCAGATGCTGTGAGCAGGTCCCTGGTAAGATCTTGAGAAGTACTCACTTCCATGCTTCATGCTAAGATTATCAGTGGCAGCTTCCCCCGACTTTGCTCCTCCAGCTCTTCCAACAGCTGTATCAGCCTCAAGTTCCTTATCCTAAAACTAACACATACTAAAATCTTTCAAACATGGGCTAGGGAGAATAGCTTTTGCATTTAATATTAGGAAAACAAAGCCTCAAAAGACAGGATCTGGAATTGATTCTGTAAACTAATTAGATTAAAAGACAGAAATCATCTCACTGCCAGTGGAAACAAACAAACAAACAAAAAAAAACAGCTCATGGCATGCATGTTTAAAATATGAAGTCTTACTGCCTGGGATCTAGTGCATTAAAATGTCAGAGTTTGGGGAACACAGATATATTGATCTGGGTACTCTGAATAAAAAATCTGGATTCAATGTGTTAATTCAATTGGCTAAAAAGTGTTTTCTTACAGGTCACTTAGTTCATCTAAACATAGATTCAACACTGGTCTACATTAAATGAAACTAAGATGTGAGAACTTCATTGTTTAGTGTAAGGGAAGGAATTCAATAGCTTAAAGGATGTTGGAAGGAGTTATTACCTGTGACATCACCATCCCCTAAATATGTCACAGTGGGGATCCAAAGGATATTTCCCTCACTAAGGCATTTACACACACAATTAATCCATCCCTTTCTTCTACTTTACTCCTTTTACCACTATGACACTGTATTCTCCTGATTATTCTTCCTAGTATTCTTTGTTTCTCTTTCTCCACTCTGCCATAGTATTGGAGTTTTCAAGGGCCTAGTTTCGGTTCTCTTTTGTTTTCATTCTATAACCTTTCTCTGGATATTATCCATATCCACAGTCTTCTCTACAAATCACATGTTATTGACTTCTAAGCAATATCTCTGCCTCATATCTATCTCAGTAGTTCTTAAATATTTTCATCCCAGGAATTATTTTTACTCTTAAGAATTACTGAGAATCCCAAAGAGCTGTTGTTTATGTGCATTGTATCTGTACATATTTCTCATAATAGAGAATTAAAATGAAGAATTTTTTTTAAATTATCTTAAAATATTAATTTTAATATATTTAGCAAGATTAAATCATTCAAAAATAATAATGAACCTATTGTATACTAGCATAAATAACATGTTTTTATTTTTTAAAACTGTATTTTCCAGAATAAAAACAGTGAGAAGAATTGTATTGCTTTATTTTTTTGCAAATTTTCTTAATAGAAGACAAATGGATTACCATATCTTCTTAATTCAATTTGTTGTAATATGTTGTTTTGATTGAAATACATTTAGAAAATTCAACCTCATACAGATAAGTGGCTGGAAAAGGGAGAAGTATTTGAACAGCAGTTTCATATAATTAATATTCTTCAATACTATATCAAAATTAAACGAGGGTAAATTTATAAAGGTAAACTGCAATGTGAAATCTGAAATCATATCAATAACATTTCACAATCTGTTACATTAAAATTTATTCATCTCAGAATGTCGAAAACTTGAGAGAAAGTTACTCTCAACTTAATAATGAGAAAAGGTTAGATAAACTACAAATGGTAACTTTTTTGATCCTATTAGATAGCTAGTCTCACAAGACAGCCAAGTAAGCTGAATTCCAAGTAAAGACTAGTCCGTGTGAGACAGAATACACAAAGTGTCTTATCTGTGGCACAGGATGGGAAGAAGAGGTGGCCACTAAACACATGGATTGGAAGAAATCAACTGTTTAATTATTAAAAGTTAAGTGTGGTTTAGCATGTCAGTATGAAACACCTGGGAACTTTGCCCTCACTTGTAAGCCCTCTTCCTTGGACTTTTCCTCTGGGTGCTTACAAGAAAACATGGAGCAAGGCAGGGGATGAAAAACAATCAGCCTCAATGATGCAAGACTGTAGAGTACGGTCAGACGTTGCTGGGAGAAAATGTAAGTTCCTTCTTGTGTCCTTGGACCCTTCTTTTCTAAGCTTTTTAAAGCCTTAAGCTGGAGATGGGGCAGCAATCATGTAAGTTCCAGAGCACAGTTAACAACTCATTGCATCTGGATGAAAAGTAAAAAGAAAAGCCCTTTCTGCTGGTGAAGGGCAGAAATCCTCCTGGTTCCAGGAATCTATATGGATACCAGGTGGAGGTCTGCTACTGCTGGAGTCCAGGGAGGAATCTCCTAGCCAATATGAACCACAGATCCAAGACTGTGGCCAGTTGTCACAGACAGGAGCGGCACAAATGCTGAGAAAGCTCTACCTCTAAGATCCAGGTATGCAAACCCTCTATAAGACTGAAGCTGAACTAAGAAAACAGAAACTTCATCATAACCACCACAAGTCTAGTATTGTGTAACCAGTAAGAGCATGGAGAGGAACCTCCTGTGGTACAGATATGCAGGGATGTCTAAAAACTGAAGGTGAAGCACAAATACTGAGAAAAATCCATTAGCACCCTAGCTTCCACACTAAGCTGAAAAGAAAAGCAACCTGGTACTACAGAAATTCAAAGCCTGTGGTGCTATGAAGATAACAATGGTAATGACAAACACTAATCCAGCTCGACTCCTAAATAAATTGATTCAACCCTTATGTTGAGAGTCTTGGGTCAAAATGACATGCATATTTCCAGGCACATGTCATTTATTTATCTCTGTCTATACTACTTATTTCAGTCTCTACTGTTCTATACATAATGCCAAACATTTAATAAAAAATAATATAAGACACCAAAACACAAGGGGAAAAAAAGAGACATGAAGTTACATCAGCAAGGTGGTGAATAGAAAGCCCCAGACCCTTCTTTTTCCCTTGAAGACACTGGTTCAGCAACAATACATGACCAATTCTTCTGTGAGGAATCCAGAAGTTTAAAGGCTCCTGCATTGCAGGTGTGTGAAACTATTTAGTAGCCACATCAAAACCAGTAGGAAAATGTGTGACATCCTCACAACGTAGAACCTCCCCGCCCCACAGCACCACATTATTGGGAGGAAATTCTCATTTCTCATCTTCTCCCTGGAGACAGAGAGAGAAAGCTGGACTGTGAATACAACATTCTGACTTCTCTGGAGGACTGCCCAAGAGACTGGCTTCTGTCTCACCTGTCATGGAGCAATAAGAGGACCCAGAATACTCTAAACTCCCAGGCCACGGACTGACCATGGACTGCTACTGGTCCGTGGCCTATTAGGAATCCGGTTGCCCAGCAGCAGGTGAGCAGTGGGCAACTGAGCGTTACTGCCTGAGCTCCATCTCCTGTCAGATCAGCCGCAGCATTAGATTCTCAGAGAAGCATGAACCCTATTGTGAACTGCGCATGTGAGGTATCTAGGTGGCATGGTCCACCATTCCCTCTTCAATCTGTGGAAAAAATTGTCTTCTATGAAACTAGTCCCTGGTGCCAAAAAAGGTTGGCGAACCTGCTCCAAATGCAGAAGGTCTCTGAGAACAAAAGAGAGATGGGTGCTTTGCTGTTCCTCCAAAGGAGGAGGCCAGTAAATGTCAGTGGTCTCTCTCTCGAGGAGAAAAAGTAAGGTAGAACATGCATCCAACATTGCAGTTTTTCAGAGGGCTGACTGAGGAACTGGGTTCTGTCACACCTGTCTTGAGACAAGGATAGGACCTGACATTGTCTAGATGCTCAGTGTCATTGAAAGCAGAAAAGAACTAGGCAGCACACTGCTACCTCAGAGGAACCATGGTACAACAGACAAATGCCAAAGGAAAAAAGTGATTCTGAACTTTAAAAAAAAAGGACTGGAAAAATTTTCCAATTAGGAATCTCCACACAAGTCCAGGGAGGACATCTACATAGAAAACGTTTGAGAGGCCTCAGAATCTCTTGCCAGGGTAATTGGTAAAGTTCTTTTCCTATATGAAACAAGTCCATAAAGTCTGGGAGAGGTGGCTCTTGTTTTCATATGCATAAATACCATTACAGAGTTATAGGGGAAAAAACACACAGGGAAAATGTCCCAAAGGAAGAAAATAAATCTCCAGAAACTGACCCTGAAGAAACATAATAAGAAATAAGAACTACCTGACAAAACACTAGAAATAACTGTCATAAAGATACTCAATGAGCTCAGAAAAAAAATGCATGAGTAAAATGAGAATTTCAACAAAGAGATAGAAAATGTAAAAAGAACAAAACAGAAATTTTAGAGCTGAAGAATGCAATAAGTAAACTGAAAATTTGCTAAAGGAGTTAGTTCAACAGTAGACTTGACCAAGCAGAAGATATAGCAAATTCAAAGACACGTCACTTGAAATTATCCAGTCAGAGGAGTAAAAAGAAAAAAATAATTTAAATTTGTAAAGAAAAGCTAAGAGACTCATGAGAGAGCCAAACAGACTACTATATGCATTATGAGAGTGTCAGAAGAAAAAAGGGCAGAAAGTTTATTTAAATAAATAATGGCCCCAAATTCCCCAACTCTGGGAAAGAAATGGACATCCATGTTTAAGAAGCCCAATGAATCCCAAATAAGATGGACCTAAAGAAGTCCACACTGAGACATATTATAATCAACTGGTCAAAAGTTAAAGAGAAAAAGAATTGTGAAAGCAACAACATAAAAGCAACTCGACGTGAACAAGGGAAGCTTTGTAAGACTATCAGCAGATTTCTCTGCAGAAACCTTGGAGGCAAGGAGTGAAATGATATTTTCAAAGTTCCGAAAGAAAAATACTGTCAGCAGGGTGCGGTGGCTCACGCCTGTAATCCCAGCACTTTCTGAGGCCGGATGGATCACAAGGTCAAGAAATCAAGACCATCCTGGCCAACATGGTGAAACCGCATCTCTACTAAAAATACAAAAATTAGCTGGGCATGGTGACGCACACCTGTACTCTCAGCTATTCAGGAGGGTGAGGCAGGAGAATCATTTGAACCAGAGAGGTGGAAGTTGCAGTGAGCCGAGATCATGCCACTGCACTCCAGCCTGGCGACAGAGCGAGACTTTGTTCCAAAGAAAGAAAGAAAGAAAAACACTGTCAAAGTATGTATGTTTCATGTAAGTCCCATGATAAACACAAAGAAAATAAGAAAGGAACCAAAGCATGAAAAAAATCAAGGAAATACAAAAGAAGATACCAAGAGAGAAAAACGAAAATAGCTACAAAACAGACAGTAAACAATCAACATTTGACCCTAAGTATCCTAAGTTGATAAATACACACTGTATGCCTGTCAAAAATACTTTCATGTACTCTATAAATATGTAAAATTTTATGTTTCAATAAAATAATTTTTAAAAGAAAAAAATTAAGGTGCCAGTACATGGAAATATATCTAGTGCTTATGAATTTGAAGACATATTGTTAAAATGTCTGCACTATCCAAAGCAATCCACATATTCAATGCAATCACTATCAAAATCCCAATGGCATTTTTTACAGAACTAGCAAAACAAACTTAAATTTTATTTTGAAACACAAAGAACCCCTATAACCCAAAACCATTTTAGAGAAAAAGATCAAAATCAGAGGCATTACACACTGATTTTAAAACATATTGCAAAACTATAGTAATCAAAACAGTATGGTATCATACTGGCATAAAGTCAGATATACAGGCCAATAAAACAAACTAGAGAGCTCAGAAACAAAGCCAGCTATGTGCAGTCAATTCATCTACAACAAAGATGGAAAGAATACACACTAGGGATAGAATGGTATCTTCAAAAAATGGTGTTGGAAAAACTGGATATCCAAAAGAATGAAATTGGACCCTCACCTTACACCATACATTAAAAAATCAGGTCAAAATGGATTAAAGATTTAAACATAAGACTCAAAACTGGAAAACTCCAAGAATAAAAACAGAAAATGCTTTATGACATTGCTCTTGGCAGTGACATCTTAGATATATACCAAAAGCACATACAAAATCACTTGACAAGTGGATCACACCAAACTGAAAAGCTTTTACATAGCAAAAGAAATAATCAACAGAGTGAAAAGATAACCTATGGATTGGAAGAAAATATTTGCAAACCATATATCTGATAAGGGATTAATATCCACATTATATAAAGAATTTTTTACAACTTAACAGCAAAAAAAAATGTAACTTGTTTTTTAAAATAGACAAAGGAATAGACATTTCTCAGAAAAAGACATTTAAATGGCCTACAGGTACATTAAAAAGTGATCAACACCACTAATCGCCAGGGAAATGCAAATCACCACAATGAGATATCATCTATGTTAGGATGGCCAATATAAAAAAAAATGAAAAGTGACAAGAGTTTGTGAAGATGTTAAGAAATTGGAACCCCTGTGCATTCTTAGTGCAAACATAAAATGGTAGAGCCACCATGAAAAACAGTATGGAGGTTTCTCAAAATTCAAAATAGATTTATCACATGATCCAGCAATGCCACTTCTGAGTATTTATCCAAAAGAATTGAAATCAGGAACTTGAACTTGTGCGCTCCTATGTTTATTGCAGCATTATTCACAGTAGCCAAGAAGTAGAACCATCCTAAATGTCCAATGATGTTAAAGGATAAAGAAAATGTGGCATATAGATACAATTTTGTTTGCCCATGAAAAGAAGAAAACCTCATTATATGTTATGACATGGGTAAACCTTGGGGAAATTATGAGAAGTGGGATAAGACAGTGTAAGAAGGACAAATACTGCATAATTCCACTTATGAATTATCTGAAGAAGTTAAATTCATAGAAACTGAGAGTAGAATGGTGTTTGCAAGTGGCTAGGGGAGGGGAAAATGGAAGTTGCTGTTCAATGGGTATGAAGTTTTAGTCATGCAAGATAGAAAGTTCTAGAGATTTGCTGTCCAACATTGTACTTTTAATTAATACTGTACTGCATACTATAAAAATGTGTTAAGAAGGTGGATTTCATAATGCATATTTTACTATAATTTTAAAAAGAGGTAAAACAAGAAGCCCAAAGTCTGATGTCCCAGATATTGCAACTATCAGACAAGGACTATAAAGTAACTGCAATCAATATGCTAAAGGATCAAATAAAAAGGTAAAAAGCATGCATAAATACATAAAATTTATCAGAAATATGGAAACTAAGAAAAAAATCAAATGGAAATGTTGGAATATTTTAAACACAATATCAGAGATAAAGAATTCCACTGATAGGTCATAAGTAGACTTGACAGAGCTAATGAAATAACCAGTGAATTGAAAATCCATTGGTCTATCTTATCTGATTTTGTAAATTTTAAATCGATCATTTAAAAATATAGGTTCACTTTGTTATACAGATCTTCTAAATGTTAACACATTTTATGATATGATAATTCTAACTATATTTTTAATATTACCACCAATCTCATCAGAAAAGCCTCCAATTACTGAAAAGCCATCAAGCTCATGGTGGTAGATATAAGCTTTTAAAAATTCTAATTTATGCTTGAAAACTGAAATTTTACAATTAGCAGAAAATATTCGTTTCCTCAATGTGACAGCTCACTTCATTGGTTTTCAAGAATATAACTGCCGAAAGCCCAATTCTGAATAACAATAGTTTTCATGTAAAAATGATACTCTATGAAAAAAAAGTAGCCAATTAAGCTTGTAACTCAAACACAAGGGATTCTCCTCCAGACAAATACGTAACTCAGTGCTCATACTTCCTGTATCACTGAATGGAATATGAAAAGATACGCATTAAAGGGTCAAAATTTAATGAAATTCATGATTTTTATTGCTTCATCAAATACATGCTTAGTGAAACTGGGCATTTTTAAACTGCAAGTGCACAGCAGTAAAGACTACAATAATAACTAGTCACATCATTTGCCACCTTATTCATGCTATGACCTTATTCATGCTATGGCATGAGCAATTTTACTCACCATGGCTTTTCCACTGTTAGTGCAAATATAAACACAGTTAAAAGACAATAATGCCTTATTATTATAAATATGCTTTTGGCCTCACAAACCCCTTGAAAGGATTTTGGAGACCCTAGGCATTGGAAGACTATGTTTTGAGAATCACTAGCTCAATTTTTCACAGCACCTCAAGCTCAAATTGTTTTATTACATCTCTCTGTTGAAAATTCTTCCCCTAAAATTCAGTCATTCTGCATTTCTTCCTTTGAGTAATGGCATCATAGACTAGTCAGTCACTAAATTCTTGAATAATATCAAAAATACAAATAACATAAGCAATAACACTAGAAAATAATCTCTTTGGTCTACCACTCTCTCCCACTAATACCCATATTCATCCTGTAAATTTATCTGAGTGAAATTATTTGTATATATATTGTCTGCCACCCCATCCCACTTTCTCCACTTTTATTGTTATGCTGTAGTTTCCTATAATCTCTTGTTCATAACATTAGTGTAACATACTAACAATTTCCCCTGCTTTTAGTCTCACCCCATCCTCCCCCATCGGCAATGTTCCATACTGCTATCAGAGTAATCTTTGTAAAATTCAAATCACTTTCCGCAGCCTATTGTTCCCAACACTATAGAATCACATACAAAATCCTCCCTGATTGATGCTTGCCTACCTCCTTGATTTAATATTTAACTCACCTGTCTACACACAAGACATTCTAAGCATAGGACATTTTGCTCCTTCCCGCCTTTGACCCTTGATACATTCCTACTTATCCTTGAGGATTCAGCTCGTGAGTATTCTCACCCAAGCAAAGTGGATTATCTGCTCTTAAATATTTGAGGAAGGGGAAAAAGCCAGCCATGGAAAGAATAAAGGAAAGAGCCTTCTCAAAAGAACATGTAAAAAGGCACAATGGATCCCTCAAAATGTAAGTACTGGAAATTAGGACATGATTAAGTTATAACCATGTTATTTCAGGATCTTGCTATATGTAATTGCTAAATTTTAGTTCATCATTTTTTACCAATATCATGTAAAATTCTTAATACTTACTGAAATAGAGGGCTACTCAATAGAAGTGCCCTTATTTTTAAAGTAGTAATTATTAGAATACTAGATATCATAATATCCTGATCTGACATTTTATAGAAGTCATTCTAAACCAAACAACAAAAAACAAGATTCATATATGTTTCAAATGAGATTTTAAGGAACGTCCCCATCTTGACCAGAACTAAACAATGTATACTACGAAAGTAAGATTTATGCAAAAAGGAAACCTCAGTACAATTCACTAGAAAAAGACATCGTCCTGTACAGAAAAGGAAAATCTGTTTAAAACTGCCAGAATGTCCTCTTTATTCTGTGTTATCTTCTCTCTTAAGGACAATGAGATCTGTTTGCATTTCTTTAAGCAAATTCTGTTGTGCCGTTGTCTATGGTTAATGAGTATGTCCGAAAATTTGATTGTCAGTTAGCTTAAAAAAGAAACCAACTTGGCAGTGATAGCTAGGCATTTAATTTTCTCATGAATAGGGTGAGCTCCTCCAGAGAAGTCCCATTTATTGGGATACTGATTCTATGATCCTTCATACTATTAATCAGAAATATTTAGTGATCCATACTGCTGCATATATCCAAAACAAAATTTTGTTATTGATGGTTCCGATGTGCTATAACATCTCAAAATATAGTAATAATCTGAATCAAAGAAAGTTTACATACTTTTCTTTCCTAAAGTATAGATCTGATCATGCCACTGACCCACTTAAATGTTTTTTATTTTAATCCATTGCCTACAGCAATGGCTGAAGTTTTTCCCAAACTATGTTCTATGAAGCACAGGTTTCCCTTGACATGTTGATAAAAGTTCTGGAAGCAAAGATTCTGTGGTTAAGTACATTTGAGAAACACCATGCTAAACATGATAAAATGGGTCTTTACTGCAGGATTTTGTTACCCTTTAATGTACCACTGTGTCCTATGAATGCCTGGGAGGAGAAAATATGCAACATTTCCCAAACTTGTTTGTCCATAATATTTTGGAGAAAATTGTCAAGGTCTACCAAATAGCAGCATTCAGTGGAAAATTGGCTTTCCAAATAAAGTGCCAGCTATTTAGCATTGTATTCAAAGCCTCATTACCTTGCAATTAGGCCTTGGTTTACCTTTCCTGCCTTATCTCCCTCTACCAGCCTGGCATAATTATACTCCAGCCATACTTGACTACTAGCCATTTTGAAGCATATTCCTCAATTGCTCACCTTTATCTCCGCTAACAAGCCCTACTCATCTTCCCAGACCAAAATCATCTCCCCTCAAAATCATTCAAGTCTTACGACTCAGTGCTGTAAGAGTATCTTTGTGCAACAGTCTGCATACAGGTGAAATAAACTCTGTGCTTCCCTCATCACTATAAGTGACTTGTGGGCAAGGGAAATGTTGATACATTTTACTATCACTTAAGAATCTATAGTAGATACAATAGTAAGCACTCAATTTGTTATTATGGAAACTAAGGGCTGGGCGTGGTGGCTCACACCTGTAATCCCAGCACTTTGGGAGGCCAAGGCAGGCAGATCATGAGGTCAAGAGATCGAGACCATCCTGCCAACATGGTGAAACCCCATTTCTACTAAATATACAAAAATTAGCTGGATGTGGTGGTGCGTGCCTGTAGTCCCAGTTACTCGGGAGGCTGAGGCAGGAGAATCGCTTGAACCGGGAGGTGGAAGTTGCAGTGAGTTGAGATCATGCCACTGCACTCCAGACTGGCAACAGAACAAAATTCCATCTTGGGCGGGGTAGAGGGGGGAAGAAACTAAGTTAGTTGAAATTTAGTTTTCAAAAACTATATTTCTGGGATAATCAGTTATCTGTGTTTTATGTATTGTAATGATTACTTAACATATTTGATGAATTACAAATTCTTCATTACCTAATTAGGTTTAATAACAGAATTTGCTGATACAAGGCATTCAAAAAGATTTTTAGCATATCAACAATAACACATTCTAAAGGAAATGGGCCCAAATCAAACCAAAATTAGCCCATTTCTAAACTGACAAATAAATTGAATGTGAGAAGTGAACATGGATAAACTTACAATTAACACCCAATTTATCTGCAGACGTTAACAGTCTCAGATCATGGTCCACAATAGTTAATGAGTAGTAAGAAAGGGACTGTACAGCCCTACAAAACAATGCCCTTGATTTACAGAATAATCTGAACTCTTTTTTTCTAGTACTTAAAACAATTATTTTTCTTTAGAGAAAGATTGGCAACATATGAGCACTAGACATTTCAACTCATTCTCCTCTACTCTCAAAAAAGATGTAAGAAAACTTTTATTTTATAGTCCTATCAGTTGCAGCATACAGGATAGTTAAAGGAAAAGATTTCCTGCTCTCCTATCCCCAAATCCCCTCCTTTCACAAATATTTTTGTTCTTTGTGTTTTTGAGGTTATTATCTGAATTAAGGTAAAAGAAAAACAAGTGGAGAGAAGGAGTTTAACAGGTAGTGAAAGAAGACAGGTATTTTTATGAAAAATAAATGTTTAATTTGCATTTCAGAAGTCCACATGCAAAGCAAGCCTGCAAAACATGAAGAACAAAAAACAGACCCCTTCTATATACATTCCCCTTCTCTTCTCTTTCCAAGCTTCTTCCTCATTTCCTTCCTGAATTTTCCATCCTGAAAGGCTTTTAGATGGGACAGAACAAGGTCACTGTCCATGCAGAGGAGAGGTTTGGTGTAGGGCATGAGTCCTCAAACTCTATGGTTGAGCATTCCATCTACTGATCGTGGACATAAGAATGTTTGAATTCATCTCATCGTGTGACTGCTTTTTGAGGAAGAAAGGAAGTGGGTGAATACACTCATAAGTACTTGAGATACAAGGTGAGCTATTGAGGGTCTTGGCTTTGACTGACACTAAAGTTTCAGAGAGAGAAAAGTTGCTCGGTTTAAAAAATATAAAAAAGAATGTATGTTGTTTTGTTGTTTTTCTTGCTTGCTTCCCTGCTCCTTAAAGGGAGTTACAGAAAGGAGAGAAAGGAAGAGAAGAAAGGAGAGGCCAATAAGGCAAGAAAGGTTGCGATGGGTAGAAGTTCTTCTCAGTGGCAAAGCAAAGGGCAGATATTTTCAAATGGGTAGCACCTATGTTGAGAATTAAGTCATCTGTGTCACAGTATCGTAAACTTCTCCTCAGACTCTGCTGTGCAGCCCTCAATAAATCCATGCTTTCTATGGATGATTTGGAGCAAAATTAAAGAGACATGAATTTCATATCTGGGTCAACATATGATAACATAAGAATTCAGAAGGAGCTAAAAAGCCATTGCAATGTAAGTCTCCTGAAAATAAGCATAATTCTAGGTGCAAGGCTTTGTATTTTCACAAGCTATGGTTTTAGCAAGCTTGAGGTCCAGGTATATCTACCAGGACTTGAATTGCAGTTCAACCACTTTATTAGCAACGTTACCTTGAGTAAGCTAATTTTTCAGACTTCATTTCTTATCTGTAACAAAAACACAATGGCAGTGCCCCAGTTGTGTGCCTAGAGCTTAGTAAGCACCTGTTAATTTTAGCTATGTAAACTTTAACATGCTAGGCAAATGGGTTTACTAAGAGCTGGGGCTCTTGAAGAGCTACTGCTACAAAGTGAAAAATGCAAACACTGTATTAAAGAAGCATCCTTTAAACCAGCATGAAATTTACTTGAAAATCAAGCCTCTCTTGTGTTGTAAAGCAGTCCTACTATGACCCTCAGTACCCCATGGAAGGGACTGCAATGTTCCATGAATTCTTTTCTCTCAGTCCCTGCTGTACAATTGCTTGAGTACTTACAGAAATTGTAAGAGGGGTCATAAAGAGAAGAGTTAATTTGTCCCCCCAAAAAAGTTGCTAATTGATATACATAGCCTGATTTTACAGGTGGGCTGCTCAGACAGAAAATTGTAGAGCAACAAAGAAATAACTGGAACTGAGTGCTAAAGACAATCCATCCCAATAGAATGCTGAGGTGGTGGATCAGACCAATGAATCATCAATGCACAGAGTTGCCACCCCTGACCAGGCCTATGGAATGACTGGCGCTCTCCTAACCTGGTGCTGAGGTGGCAAAACAGGACCAGAGCCAAAGATCTACCTACTGATCCTTTACTGTGCCCTTGATTAAGCCAGCACAGGATCTGATTTTCCCCAAGCTGGCAACTTTCTAACCACACAGCCAGGCTCCCTCTAATGGAAGTGGATGTCCGGTGTTGCCAGATCTCTATGTGTTGCCCTAAAGTGTAAGAGGAACAGAGGTACACACTCTTGGTACTGCTTCTATATATTTCCGTTTCTGTTAATAAACACAATTCCAAAGAACTTGGGATGTGTGTGCAGCCTGGCTATTTATCTTTTCTTTCTTATTAGGGCTCAAGGGAGTCCTCTACTTTTTGGACAATTGTTTTCTGTAATATTAGCTCTACAGTGAATTGAACATTCCATCTGCTAATCATTAAAAAAAGCAAACACGGCCGGGCGCGGTGGCTCAAGCCTGTAATCCCAGCACTTTGGGAGGCCGAGACGGGCGGATCACAAGGTCAGGAGATTGAGACCATCCTGGCTAACATGGTGAAACCCCGTCTCTACTAAAAATACAAAAAACTAGCCGGGTGAGGTGGCGGACGCCTGTAGTCCCAGCTATTCGGGAGGCTGAGGCAGGAGAATGGCGTAAACCCGGGAGGCGGAGCTTGCAGTGAGCTGAGATCCGGCCACTGCACTCCAGCCTGGGCAACAGAGCGAGACTCCGTCTCAAAAAAAAAAAAAAAAAGCAAACACAAACACAACACAGTGAGAGAGAAGGCATGAAGTTCGTGGCTGATAGTTTACTGGACAATTCTGCACAGGAGAGTATCCGATGGGATTAAATTTAGAAGCAAAAGTAAGTGCCACTTTCCACTTACTAGCCTTGAGCTTTTTCTGGCACTGAATCATTTCCACCTCCTGTATATCTTCTCTCAATTGTCTTGTCCAAAGATATGATTATTACTTTAATTGGCTCCTTTCTTGGATATTTCCTATTAAGACAATCTATTTTAGCTGTATATAGCTAATGATTCCTTCTTGTCATTTTGCTAAGAGAAATGACTAGAAATTTTTACAAACTTATTTATAAATGTGAGCGACAACAACCAAAAAGCATAAAACAAAATCGATAGCTAGATCTACACAATATTTGGAAGGGATCTAGATTATGCCCAATATGACTCCATTTGTAAAGATTACAAAAAATTCCCACTTATAAGAAAGTAAAAATTGCAAGCAGATCGCACATCTTTACGGACATAAAGAATAATCATAAGAGGGATTTACAAGCCAAGTAACAGAGGTTTGGCTGAGAGCTGAGGATAGATTTGTAAAGCAAAAGGAGCTGGTGAAAGGCAGAGAGAGTGGGCTATTTGAGCTAAACACACAAATTCATATTTTTGCTTTATCAAGAAAATAGCTTGTCTTGTCCATTGAAGAACAAGTGTTAAATAGCGAGATTAGAAGTATACTTTTTTAATATGGAAGAGTATAAGTTGAACTCTTACCAAATACCTTGCACAAAAATTAACCCCAAATGGATTAAACACCTAAATGCAAGACTTAAAACAATAAAACTCTTAGGAAAAAAAACATAGGGCAAAAGCTTCACAACTCTGGATTTAGCAAATATTTCTTAGATGTAACAAAAAGGACACAGGCAACAAAAGAAACAAAACTAGATAAATTAAACTTCATTCAAAATGTTTTAAATTTGTGCATCAAAGTTTATTATCAAAAGAGTAAAAAGATAACTCACAGAATGAGAGAAAATACTTGCAAATCATAGCCGACAAACAGTTGGTCTCCAGAGTATATAAAGAACTCCTAATACTCAACATAAAAACAAACAATTTATAAATAGACAAAGCAGTTAAATAGTCATTTATTCAAACAAGATACATGAATAGCCAATAAGTACTTGAAAAGGTGTTCAACATTACTAATCATTTAGGAAATGCAAATCAAAACCACAATGAGGTAATCACCTCATACCCATTAGAATGACTACTATCAAAAAGATAGAAAATAACAAGTGTTGGCAAGGATGTGAAGAAACTGGAATCATTGTGTGTAAAATGGTACAACCATGGGAAAATAGCATAGAAAACAATATGATGGTCCCTCAAAAAATTAAAAACAGAATTACCATATGATACAGCAATTCCACTTTTATGTATACATCCTAAAGAATTAAAAGCAGAGTCTTGCCCATGTTCATAGCAGTATTCACAATACCTAAAATGTAAAAGCAACCCCAAAGTGTCCATTAACAGATGATGGATAAGCAAAATATGATATATAGATAGACACACACACACACACACACACACACACACACAATGGAATATTATTCAGCTTTCAAAAGAAAGGAAATTCTACAATATGCTACAACATGGATGAAACTTGAGGATATTATGCTAAGTTAAATAAGCCTATCACAAAAAGACAAATACTATATGTCTCCATTTATTTTAGGTACTTACAATAGTACCTAATCAGAGAAACAAAAAGTAAAATGGTGCTTGCCAGGGGCTTCAGGGGAAGTGAAACAGGAACTTTTTGTTTAATGGACATAGAGTTTCAGTTTGACAAGATAAAAAGAAGGGAGAATTATGGAGATGGATAATGGTGATGGTTGCAAAACATTATGAATGTATTTAATACCACTAAACCGTACAGCTAAAAGTGGCTAGGATGGTAAATTTCATGTCATGTGTATTTTATCACAATTTAAAAATTGAAATAAACTATTAAGAGCTTGCCATTTATGCAATAAGTGTTCAAAGATAGTGTGAACGACAAAAATATGTGCTAAAGACCATTTGTTTTCAATGACTTACATGAGTTTATCTTCCACACATCTCATAAATGTCAAGATTTCCCAAAGGTCTTGTTTTCTATTGGCACCAACAGCTTCAGTTTCCATATATAGACTGTTGTTCTAATTTACATTCCTACCAACAGTGTATGACTTAACAGATGTACACAGCACATTTCATCCAACAACCGTAGAATACACTTTTTTTTTTTTTTGGAGACAGAGTCTCACTCTGTCACCCAGGCTGGAGTGCAGTGATGCGATCTCGGCTCACTGCAGTCTCTGCCTCCCGGGTTCATGCAATTCTCCTGCCTCATACTCCTGAGTAGCACACACGCCCAGCTAATTTTTGTGTTTTTAGTAGAGATGGAGTTTCACCATGTTGGCCAGAATGGTCTAGATCTCCTGACCTCATGATCTACCTGCCCTGTCCTTCCAAAGTGCTGGGATTACAGGCATGAGTCACCATTAGCAAAATTAACCAAGAAGAGAGAAATTCCAAATAACCTCATTATGACATGAAACGTAAGATACTACAACTGACACCACTGAAATAAAAAAGATCATGCAAGGCTACTGTGAAAATCTTTATGCACATAAACTAGGAATCCTAAAAGAGATGGATAAATTCCTGGAAAAATACAACCGCCCTAGCTTAAATCAGGAAAAATTAGATACCTTGAGCAGACCAATAACAAGCAGGGAGACTGAAATGTTAATAAAATTACCAACCAAAAAAAGTCCAGGACCAGATGGATTCACAGCAGAATTCTACCAGATATTCAAAAAAGATTGGTACCAATTCTTTTGACACTGTTCCACAAGATAAAGAGGGAACCCTCTTAATTCATTCTATGAAGCCAGCATCAACCTAATACCAAAACCGGAAAGGACATTACCAAAAAAGGAAACTACAGACCAATATCCCTGATGAACACAGACACTAAAATCCCTAACAAAATAATAGCTAACTGAATCCAACAGCATATCAAAAGATAATCCACCAAGATCAAGCAAGTTTCACACCAGGGATGCAGGGATGGTTTAACATATGCAAGTCAATAAACGTGATACACCATATAAAGAGAATTAAAAACAAAAATCTCATGATCATCTTAATAGATGCAGAAAAAGCATTCGACAAAATCTAGTGTTGCTTTATGTTTAAAACTCTCAGCAAAATCGGCATACAAGGGACATACCTCAATGTAATAAAAGCCATCTATGATAAACCCACAGCCAACAAAATACCGAAAGGGGAAAAGTTGAAAGCATTCCCTCTGAGGACTAGAACAAGACAAGGAAACCTACTCTCATCACTCCTCTTCAACATAGTACTGGAAATCCTAGCCAGAGTAATCAGACAAGAGAAAGAAAAAAAGGCATCCAAATTGGTAAAGAGGAAGTCAGTACGATGTTGAATAGGAGTGGTGAGAGAGGACATACTTGTCTTGTGCCAGTTTTCAAAGGGAACACTTCCAGCTTTTGCCCATTCAGTATGATACTGGCTGTGGGTTCGTCATAAATAGCTCTTCTTATTTTGAGATACATTGCATCAATACCTAGTCTATTGAGAGTTTTTAGCATGAAGGGGTGTTGAATTTTATTGAAGGGCTTTTCTGTATCTATTTGGAGATTATCATTGGTTTTTGTCGTTGGTTCTGTTTACATGATGGATTAGGTTTATTGATTTGTGCATGTTGAACTAGCCTTGCATCCCAGGTATGAAGGCAACCTGATCATGGTGGATAAGCTTTATGATGTGCCGCTGGAGTCGGTTTGCCAGTATTTTGTTGAGGATTTTTGCACCGATGTTCATTAGGGATATTGGCCTGAAATTTTCTTTTTATGTTGTGTCTCTGCCAGGTTTTGGTATCAGAATGATGCTGGCCTCATAAAATGAATTAGGGAGGAGTCCCTCTTTTTCTATTGTTTGGAATAGTTTCAGAAGAAATGGTACCAGCTCCCCTTTGTACCTCTGGTAGAATTTGACTGAATCTCTCTGATCCTGGGCTTTTTTTGGTTTGTAGGCTATTAATTACTGCCTCAATTTCAGAACTTGTTATTAGTCTATTCAAGGATTCGACTTCTTCCTTTTTTAGTCTTGGGAGGGTGTATGTGTCTAGAAATTTTTTTTTAATTATTATTATTTTTTATTATTATTATACTTTAAGTTCTAGGGTACATGTGCATAACGTGCAGGTTTGTTACATATGTATACTTGTGCCATGTTGCTCTGCTGCACTCATCAACTCGTCAGCACCCATCAACTCATCATTTACATCAGGTATAACTCCCAATGCAATCCCTCCCCCCTCCCCTCTCCCCCCTCCCCATGATAGGCCCTGGTGTGTGATGTTCCCCTTCCCGAGTCCAAGTGATCTCATTGTTCAGTTCCCACCTATGAGTGAGAACATGCGGTGTTTGGTTTTCTGTTCTTGTGATAGTTTGCTAAGAATGATGGTTTCCAGCTGCATCCATGTCCCTACAAAGGACACAAACTCATCCTTTTTTATGGCTGCATAGTATTCCATGGTGTATATGTGCCACATTTTCTTAATCCAGTCTGTCACTGATGGACATTTGGGTTGATTCCAAGTCTTGCTATTGTGAATAGTGCCACAATAAACATACGTGTGCATGTGTCTTTATAGCAGCATGATTTATAATCCTTTGGGTATATACCCAGTAATGGGATGGCTGGGTCATATGGTACATCTAGTTCTAGATCCTTGAGGAATCGCCATACTGTTTTCCATAATGGTTGAACTAGTTTACAATCCCACCAACAGTGTAAAAGTGCTCCTATTTCTCCACATCCTCTCCAGCACCTGTTGTTTCCTGACTTTTTAATGATCGCCATTCTAGCTGGTGTGAGATGGTATCTCATTGTGGTTTTGATTTGCATTTCTCTGATGGTCAGTGATGATGAGCATTTTTTTCATGTGTCTGTTGGCTGTATGAATGTCTTCTTTTGAGAAATGTCTGTTCATATCCTTTGCCCACTTTTTGATGGGGCTGTTTGTTTTCTTCTTATAAATTTGTCTGAGTTCTTCGTAGGTTCTGGATATTAGCCCTTTGTCAGATGAGTAGATTGCAAAAATTTTCTCCCATTCTGTAGGTTGCCTGTTCACTCTGATGGTAATTTCTTTTGCTGTGCAGAAGCTCTTTAGTTTAATGAGATCCCATTTGTCAATTTTGGCTTTTGCTGCCATTGCTTTTGGTGTTTTAGACATGAAGTCTTTGCCCATGCCTATGTCCTGAACGGTACTACCTAGGTTTTCCTCTAGGATTTTTATGGTATTAGGTCTAACATTTAAGTCTCTAATCCATCTTGAATTAATTTTCGTATAAGGAGTAAGGAAAGGATCCAGTTTCAGCTTTCTACTTATGGCTAGCCAATTTTCCCAGCACCATTTATTAAATAGGGAATCCTTTCCCCATTTCTTGTTTCTCTCAGGTTTGTCAAAGATCAGATGGCTGTAGATGTGTGGTATTATTTCTGAGGACGCTGTTCTGTTCCATTGGTCTATATCTCTGTTTTGGTACCAGTACCATGCTGTTTTGGTTACTGTAGCCTTGTAGTATAGTTTGAAGTCAGGTAGTGTGATACCTCCAGCTTTGTTCTTTTGACTTAGGATTGTCTTGGAGATGCGGGCTCTTTTTTGGTTCCATATGAACTTTAAAGCAGTTTTTTCCAATTCTGTGAATAAACTCATTGGTTGCTTGATGGGGATGGTATTGAATCTATAAATAACCTTGAGCAGTATGGCCATTTTCACAATATTGATTCTTCCTATCCATGAGCATGGTATGTTCTTCCATTTGTTTGTGTCCTCTTTTATTTCACTGAGCAGTGGTTTGTAGTTCTCCTTGAAGAGGTCCTTACATCCCTTGTAAGTTGGATTCCTAGGTATTTTATTCTCTTTGAAGCAATTGTGAATGGAAGTTCATTCATGATTTGGCTCTGTGTATGTCTGTTACTGGTGTATAAGAATGCTTGTGATTTTTGCACATTAATTTTGTATCCTGAGACTTTGCTGAAGTTGCTTATCAGCTTAAGGAGATTTTGGGCTGAGACAATGGGGTTTTCTAAATATACAATCATGTCATCTGCAAACAGGGACAATTTGACTTCTTCTTTTCCTAACAGAATACCCTTGATTTCTTTCTCTTGCCTGATTGCCCTAGCCAGAACTTCCAACACTATGTTGAATAGGAGTGGTGAGAGAGGGCATCCCTGTCTTGTGCCAGTTTTCAAAGGGAATTTTTCCAGTTTTTGCCCATTCAGTATGATATTGGCTGTGGGTTTGTCATAAATAGCTCTTATTATTTTGAGGTACGTTCCATCAATACCGAATTTATTGAGCGTTTTTAGCATGAAGGGCTGTTGAATTTTGTCAAAAGCCTTTTCTGCATCTATTGAGATAATCATGTGGTTCTTGTCTTTGGTTCTGTTTATATGCTGGATTATGTTTATTGATTTGCGAATGTTGAACCAGCCTTGCATCCCAGGGATGAAGCCCACTTGATCATGGTGGATAAGCTTTTTGATGTGTTGCTGAATCCGGTTTTCCAGTATTTTATTGAGGATTTTTGCATCGATGTTCATCAGGGATATTGGTCTAAAATTCTCTTTTTTTGTTGTGTCTCTGCCAGGCTTTGGTATCAGGATGATGTTGGCCTCATAAAATGAGTTAGGGAGGATTCCCTCTTTTTCTATTGATTGGAATAGTTTCAGAAGGAATGGTACCAGCTCCTCCTTGTACCTCTAGCAGAATTCAGCTGTGAATCCATCTGGTCCTGGACTTTTTTTCGTTGGTAGGCTATTAATTATTGCCTCAATTTCAGAGCCTGCTATTGGTCTATTCAGGGATTCAACTTCTTCCTGGTTTAGTCTTGGAAGAGTGTAAGTGTCCAG